>NW_015387845.1:16634-76054 GCF_001527695.2 Protobothrops mucrosquamatus
CAGTAATGCTAATAACCTATTAACAAGATCCTTATGACTGGAACAGATATCCATAAGGACAGAATTGGAGCACCAATTGAACAAAACATATTTGACTACTCTGGAAACCTAGTCAGTCAAGTTTAAAAGTGAATCTAAGAGTATAGAGTGTAATTCAATCCACGTGATTCAGTTTTCAGACATCCCTCTCTGGATCCTTTCAGTTTGTACACCCATATTAATCTACACCAAGAACTAGACATTGATGCAGAACATCAACCACTTCCATGAATTATAATGCAAATAGGAAAATATATCATTCATATATTGATAGCTCCAAAACTCTTGAAAAAGTAATCCAGTAGCTTCAAGTAGTTATTAGGAAACATGGCAAAATTGTCTACAATACTTCTCTAAGAATTATGCTTTTCCAAAAGGCAACTGGACATTCTACGTTTTTTTCTTGAAAACATTTTGCTTTTCATCCAAGAAGCCTCTTCAGTTCCCAACAACCATGACCTGGATGATTGAAAATCTCCATAGATACTTCTCTAGGAAGTCCTATGTATACCACAAAATAATATAATCTGTTCTAGTATAATGAAGACTATAAATGGTCAATATGAAGCAAGAGATGCTAGAGATCCATCAAATCCAACTAGAAATCCATTATCTTGTCTATTTCCTGGCAGCCATATGCTAAGGCAGGGGTAGGCAACCTTGGCTCTTTTATGACTCGTGGACTTCAACTCCCAGAATTCCTGAGCCAGCATGCTGGCTCAGGAATTCTGGGAGTTGAAGTCCACGAGTCATAAAAGAGCCAAGGTTGCCTACCACTGTGCTAAGGCAATATCTGCCTTACACCTGTATGGAATGAAAGTAAGTAGATCTAGAATCCAGCAGTAAAAAAAAAATGTGCAGATGTGTCTATAAAAATAAATGTATTCACAAAGCACTTTCCTACTGTACTACGAAGGAATTAAATTATATATAGTACCATTTTCTAATTAATATAATGTAAACATTGAAACAGGCATTGCAAAACAGTAGATTATCTCAGTAAAGAAGAATATGTGTAGCTCTGTGTTGAAATAAGGGATTCTTGGTACTCTCTGTGTTTGGTTGTATTCTTGCAAATGTTTCATTACCCAAACCAGGTAACATCATCAGTGCTAGTTTGGGTAATGGAACATCTACAAGAAAACAACCAAGCTCAGAGAGCACCAAGGACCCCTCAGTAGATTATCTTCTAGACCAGGGGTAGTCAACCTTGGCTCTTTTATGACTCGTGGACTTCAACTCCCAGAATTCCTGAGCCAGCTAAGCTGGCTAAGCTGGCTCAGGAATTCTGGGAATTGAAGTCCACGAGTCATAAAAGAGCCAAGGTTGACTACCCCTGCTCTAGACAATTTTGTTTTTTACACTGAAGAAAATTGATGAGTACCCTTAAGACTTTCCAATGCATCAAACCTGACTCAGACCAGGCTGGTACTTTTCTATCCCAACTTAAAAGGAACAGGCCTGTGACTTGGAGATTTTCTTGGAGTTATTGTTACTGCTGAATTTGCAGCAAGGGAACGCATTAATCAAGGATGTGTTTGCCCAGCTTCAGATAGTTTGCCAATTGGTGCTGAAGTTGGAGCCAGAGGACTTGGCAACAATGATTCATGCTCACATCTCTTAAAATTAGACTACTATAATGTACTTTACATTACATTGTCTTTGAAGAATATTCAAAAGTGCAAAATTTGGTAGACTACCTCCTAGCAAGAGTAAGCCACTGTGGTTATATCATACAGATTTTCAGGAGCTATATTAGTGACTTACAGAGTACTTAAATCAAAATCAAAAGAAGTATTAGTACTGCTTTATAAATCCTTAGTAAGACCACACCTGGAATATTGCATCCGGTTTTGGTCAAAACAATATTAAAAATATATTGAGACATTGGAAAGATTGCGGAGAAAAACAACTAGGATGATTAGGGGGCTGGAGGCTCAAACATATGAAGAATGGTTGTAGGAGTTGGGTATGTCCAGTCTAGTGAAAAGAAGGATTAGGGGAAATGTGATAGCAATGTTCCAGTGCTTGAGGGGCTATCACAAAGAAGAGGGAATCAATTTATTTTTCAAAGCACCAGAAGGCAAGACAAGAAACAATAGATGGAAACTACTCACAGAGAAAAGCAACCTGGAACTAAGGAGAAACTTCCTAACAGTGAGAAGTTATAGGTGCTTCATCACTGGAGGTTTTTAAGAAAAGACTGGACAGTTACCTGTCTGAAATGGTATAGGGTCTCCTGCATGAGCAGGTGATTGGACTAGAAGACCTCCAAGGTCCCTTCCAATTCTATTCTGATTGACTGATATATGGATACAAGTTAAAGCTATAAAATATGGCTTGGTTCCTAACACCTTCAGGTTGCTAAGCCAATCTTAATGTATACACTTGCTCTGAAATCCAAATACCAAAATGAACCCAAATGAACAATGAAAATAATTCAATGAAACTTTGGAAAAGGTTGATCTTTTTTATAACAATGTAACCAAAAAAATATTCATACCTTCATAGTTTGGGAAACCGTGCTCTCCAAATAAAACCAGTTTATTTTTGGAAAGGGTGATCAAGTAGATTTCATTCAATGGGGGAGGGCAGTGGAGGCAATGTTTATTGTGACCCTTGTTGTTGCAATAGCTTCTCCCAAGTGGTATAGATGTAGCCTAATCTTTGTCTTTATAAAAGTAATTAAAACAGTATTGTTCAACAGGGCATGTGACTATCATTATCAAAATGGTCACTGGTGAGAGCATGTTATACTTTGTTTTAATGTTATTAATTGTTTTGATAGTTGAATGAGCAAACGATCTCCAGTTGTAGTAATGAAGTCAAGTAAGCACACTAGGACTAAGAGTAGATAGAAAGAAAACTAGCTAATAACAGCTATAACACCAGCCTTAGAACTGACAATGAAGAAATTGATTAAATAAATAGTTTCTAATAGTTTATAATTGACTATCAAGAGTAGGGAATTAGCACACAAGAAATATGCTGCAGACCAGCACTTGGTAGAGCAGCAATAAAGACCTCAAAAATTACTTGGGGCTGGGAAAAAGAAAATAATGTATGATGGTTACCCCTAAATTTGGGGAAAGTTTTTTCCCCTCTCTAGAACATGCAAGTGCATTAATGCAGCTACTCTTTAAAGCAGCAGTGTCTTTTTTCAGACTTCTATATAAAGCTGCAAAAAAATGCAGCTGCTGTGGTGAGTTACAAGATAACCTATTAAAATCGACCACTTCTTTCAGATTTAAGAAGATTGAAAAATCACACATTAAAAAGACGCAACACTTATACCACTGCATGTTGGTATCATCATTATTTATGATGTATCTTTAACTACTCATTCTGAAGAATATCTCTGCATGATAATATTTGGGGACACCTTCCTGTCACCTTCATGCATTATTTTTTCAGGGATGCTTCTAAATAGCTTCTAATGAGCAGGCGGATTTTAAATATTGACACCAGTGCATTTGTGAATAACACCAAGAAAATAGCCAAGTAATGCCAGAAAAGCCTAAAGTCTATTACGCTATCTTAATATTGCAGGAACCAAAATAAATCTATGCATATATTTGCTGGT
The DNA here is from genome assembly GCF_001527695.2 of Protobothrops mucrosquamatus. Taxonomy (NCBI): domain Eukaryota; kingdom Metazoa; phylum Chordata; class Lepidosauria; order Squamata; family Viperidae; genus Protobothrops; species Protobothrops mucrosquamatus. Next base: position 20,257 of record NW_015387845.1, read on the forward strand.
GCAGGTACACAAGTCTCTTGAAGCCAATGTTTGACTCAAAATATAAATGCTGTCCAGTCCAGTCACAAAATAATGGAATAATGGAAAAAAGGAATATCCCATAACACATATGTAACTTGTAAAATGTAATTAGAAGTCATAGTAGGAACCAAATATGTAAAAAATAGTCTGATGCTATTGTTACCAATAACTCCAGTGCAAATTGAATGCTAATCATAATTATCTCCAAATTGTCCAAGCCAATGCAGGAACAGGAGCCATTATAGTGCTTTCAGTCATCAATCATGCTCTGTTGATTAGCAGCATTAAATGCAAACCAAACAGTGGGGAGTAAACTGATCTAAACACCTTGATGCAACAGAGTAATGTATAACAGCAAATTATTTGTTCATTGCACTGCTACGATTAATAATACCTTGATTATAAAAGGCATTATAAGTTGTGAATGTCTGCTAAACTGTGGAATTAATCCATTGGTTTCTATAACCTTCCCTAAAGTATAATCTATCTAGCATTACCTCAGAAGTTCCCAAGAAATAGATTTCCCATGATCTGCATGCAAGTTGCTTCAGACAAATCTGATTAAACAAAAGCAAAGATCTGCTAAGAGAAGCTGATTGATAAGAAATACAATCAATTGCATATGTAGCTGTAGTATATACCTATATGACAACCTAAGGACAACTAACGATTTTCAGATGAAAAGGACCATGTTTACAGAGGGAAAATGTGACAACATAATTTTAGAGTTATCTTTTCTAACTTGGTTTTGTCCTCTGTTGTGCAAAAGAAATCTGAGAATGTTTCAGAAGAAATGGCATGCAATGTTCCAATGTGATTCCCATTAATTGTCTATTTTGGAAAGAAAAGTCCTCACACAAGTGCAAAAGCTTACTTACTACACATACATTGGGATGGTATAACCAGGGCTTTTTTCCTCATAGAACACCCAGAATGGAGTTCCGGCACCTTTTTTAGGATGGAACCTTGTAGGGTAGGCAAGGCGGGTTGTATGACATGTGTGAGTTCCGGCACCTTTTTTTTTTTTTTTTTTTTTAGAAAAAAAAGCACTGGGTATAACATATATTCACACACATATCCCATGTTGTTAAAGTGTACTTAATTCTATCATAATAGTAGAATGTATTCCTATATATATTCAGATTATTATCATCATCATAAAAAACATTTTGCTCAACTTATAGCTTTCTTCTTAAAGGTATAGCTATAAGCTTTATCATAACCTAGTGATTAAATTGTCTATGTCCATATTCAACTAGACCTATTTCTTTAAGCATACTTTTCTCCCATCTGCAAGAAAACACAAGAGCAATGTATGAAAAGCCCAACGCATAATAGGAAGAAATGTGAACTATACTAACATAAATAATATCATCTTTATTGAACCACAGTGGAATCCATATGCTCAAGTCATCTGCTTTTCCTATATCTGAGGGCCTGGAGAAAATCAATACAGAAGAAACGTATCATGACATTTATACAGAGTCAAACAAATATTGTAGTTACAAAAACAAACTGATGTATCATTAGCTCCACCAGTTTCTACAGTATCTTTCCTGATTGTGTAAATTCATCTTTTCACACAGATTTCTCTGTGTTTTGTTTATTGCCTTTAATTCCCAAAATGGTCCAGATAGTGCAGCTTCAATAAATAATCCCTTCAAGACAAAATAAAATAAAACTAAGTGACCACATCTTAAATCTTTGAGGTTTGACTTTATATCAATATTCATTTATGTCCAATAGTTGTAGAGACTTTTACACAGATTGGTTTTCGGAACTACTATACAAGGACACACAAACACATACACAGACACACTTATGCATTTCATCAGAATTTCTGTTAATTTTCTCCTTCTTTTGCACGCACGAATCAATCCAAAATTATGTTTTAAAAAGTCAGATTGGTTCTTATACTGTACATGTTTGCCACAGTATTAGTGCATTTTTTTTCCATAAATAGTTTTAATTAGGTTAGAACATATCACACATCTGTGCTCTGGAAGCCTCTGTCAACCCAGCTAATGCAATCACATGGAAACCAATGTCCTCCAGCTATCAGACAATTGATTTTTGCAGGATTCTGCTTTTGTGTAGCTTAAGGGACATGCAATATGTTCACTCATTTGTTAGACCGTTCACTCTTACTTCATTAAGAGGGAATATTTCTCTTTAGTATAAGATTAAAATATTCTACTCCTTCTTTTGCAAAAACCAACCAAAGAACACTTCTTAAAATATGTACCCAAAGCTCAGTGTTAGTGACCATAAAATATACAATATAGTCAATTTAGTTTCAATCCATTTGAAGAGAAATATGAAATACATGCTGAAATATCTTCCACTGAAATAAATGGGATTTCATTTCATTGACATTGTAGCCAAAGAGTACAACTTTGAGGTAAAAAAAAATGTAAATGGAATGATAATTTGTGCACAGAGTACATGTAAATTATGCACAGATTTTTCTCTTCAAGATTTTCTATATATGGCATAATTTATCACCTATGCATTATTGGAATAGGCTATTCATGTAATTATCGATGACAAAAAAGAGAACAATGAGTAAAAAAATAGCATAATCCAAGAGAAAATAACTTTTAGTCTTAACTTTCAAATATATGACCCCTAAATAAAAACAAATCTTGCTTCTCTCTCTCTCTCTCTCTCTCTCTCTCTCTCTCTCTCTCTCTCTCTCTCTCTCTCTCTCTCTCTCTCTCTCTCTCTCTCTCACACACACACACACACACACACACACACACACTATAGGTCACAGGAAAAATATTCTATAGTACTACAACATATATTTTCTAAAACTGCAGAGGGTTACATAGGAAGAGTTCCTGAAACTTATTGGTTAAGAGCACTTCAACCTGTGAACATGAAGTATGAATTCCAGTTATGAAATTCATGCCCACTGTCTAAAAACCCTTGAGAATATTTCAACCCTTATCTTGGAAAAACCCTTTCCTATAATATATAATCTAATAATTCACATGTAGTGCAGCGGACATATAGCATAAAAACATCTGAAGACGAAGGGAGCAAAACTTTCTTAATTTAGAAGCTTCCTTGTAAGGTCAGGTAGAACTTAAAAGAACTGCCCCATTTCACTAGGCAGTTGTCCTGCAGTTCCTCTTTGGAACTGGGTTAAGACTCTCATGTTGATATTTTGATGCAAAAGAGTGTGTTACATATTAAAGCGCAAAAGCTCCATTTGAAAACAACACAAGGAATATGCTTTAAAACCTTCAGCAGCATATTCCGATTTTTAACACCACGAAAGAAACAGTATCTGAAACTTCTTGTTTAAGGATCATATATCTTTTGAGAAAATAGAAACCTTTTTTTAAGTGTAGTGCCCAAATTAAAAAAAAAATCTCTTATTTGTTGTAGTATTGCAGGTTTACAGTCCACGTATGGCTGGCTTCTACCCTAAACTTCAAATAGATCTTATGTATTTATGTACATTTTATAGAAAAATATCACAAATATTATTAGCAAGCTGGGATACTCCCAGTATGATCTTCAGAAGCATCCCTTTTTAAATCCATCACATTTAAGCACATCCTTTCTCTTTAAACAAGTCCACATACATAAGTGCATATATACAGGGCATAATTCCAGTTATGTGTTCACTCAAGTAGATCAGACATTAACTGGACTTGACACCAATGTATGGATGTATGGAGACATATCCAGAGGATGTATGCATTACAAGATAATAAGAGACATTTACAACCCAGAATATAGGAGTAAGGCAGCCACAAGTGACATCACCAGACCAACTGCAGTGTCAAGTCACTCCAATATATAACCATGCACATCACTGCTCTCACAGCCTTCGCTCTGCTCTCAGCGATTAAAAAGCACTTCTGATTGCAAATATCAGAGCCACTTTCCAAACACAGCCAAGGATGCCATATCTTGTTGGCATACAGGAAAGATTGTGGAGGTTGCTAAACTGATCAAGACATTCATGTTTTTAAAAAGAACTACAAAATGCATCACCATAGAAACCCCAAAGTAAGAAACTACAGTAATAACACTAAAGTAAATGCCACATCCAGTTATTCAATACAAGTCAGCCTAAGAGATTTCACCAACAACAGAAAGTAACTGAGGTTTCAATGCATCCAGGACATGGGACTTAAAAATTCAAGGTTTTTTTTTCCGCCCCTAAGGGATGTTAACTATACATTACCTTCATTTCACTATCATGTGATCATAACTTTAGATAAATGGTTATTTTACTTACAGGCATTTGTTACAGCGAAGCTATTTGCTGTTTCGATGTTGTCTACGTGAGGAACCAAATTAAAAGGTGCTTCAGATGCATTGGGGCTGGTGTTGTGAAGAAAAATTGCTAATCGAAAAGCAGTATATTCCTGATCTGTGTTTCTGATGAAGAGACCACCTATCAGTAAATAAATGATAGAAAAGGAGGAAAATGTATCGGTTATTTTTATGCCAGCCCTTGTAAGTAGCTTTCCTATTAATCATCAAATTCATGTTTATGAACATAAAGACTCAAAGCTTGGAAGACTTTTAGACTCCCAGTTTTGAGTCCCCCCCTCCAAACATGGGATTTTCAAATCTCCCATTACTCCTTTCTTTACATATCTGCTAGGACGAGAATGACCTTTGAAACCATTTACCTTTCATCTATGTGAATGGGCTAAATTGGCCCTCCCCATCTAAAGCAGCAGGCAGATTAAAGAGAACAGAGCTTTCAAAATACAGCCAAAGGTTTTTAAGTATGGCAGAGATGAGACCTTGTGCACTCATATACCCCAAGATATGCCTTCCTTTTTTTTTTTAATGGGCTGATACTAGGAAAGGATAAGGAGAATTTGGGGAGAGAACATCAAGAACTTTCCTCTTCTGCAGCCTCTGGGCAGGCAGGAAGTTGCTTAGCCTTATTAACAGCATCTTTAGGAGTGCACGAGAAATGATGCAGTGGTTTAGCTGGAACTGGAAGGGATTCAAGGGCTGAGTCCCATCCAAAGAAGGAGAGAAGGAAGACAACTGGCACGGGGCAGAGACAAGTGGGAAAGGGATGCCAGGGAGACCTTTTAAAAAAGAAACCATAACCAAGTTTCAAAGTAGTGGTACCCAAGACTACCTAACTGGGGTAGACCACCACCATCACCAGCTCCGGGCCCCTTAACAAATAGCTTACTGCAATGGGCAGGCTGGGCTAAGAGGAGCTTTACGGAGGATCTTGGAAAAACGGTGCATTTCAGAGGTGGGAACGTCTTCCCAAGTTTGAACACACATCGCACACATGCATATATCCGTCTTGCCGACCATAACAGGCACAGCCGCTACTCTCTCTCTCCCCCCCCCAGCCCACCCCGCATCCCTGCCTTCACAAAGACACGTGAGGGAACGGGAAAAGGGCACTCGGGGACACTTGATCCCCTCTTTCCGAAATGGAAAGCTGTGGCTAGGATCGGAGTTGCCCCTCCGCTTTCTCCCCTCCCTCCATCCCGTGCCACCCCGCCGCTTCTCTGCCCCCCCCTCCCGAGCCCAATGCAGCGCTTACCTATTTGCACGCTGCTAGGAAAAGCGCCCATTGCAAGTCCCCAAAATCCAGAAAACAACAAGACAAGCTGTCTGCAAATAATCCTCATCTTCTTCTTTCCTCTTTGCCTCCCTGGGTCTCCTCCTCCTCCTCCTCCTCCTCCCGCGCTCTTCCTATATGTTGTTCAGAGAGGCATTAAGGATGTGGTGGGGGTGATGTCGGGAGAAGGAAGAGGGGGGGGGAAAGACTGGACACCAAATTGAGGGGGGGGAATGGGGAGGGGAAGCCAAACGAAAGGGAAAAGGGGAAAGAGAAGAGGGAGGCTGTTCTCTTCTTTCCTTCTCTTTCTTTCCTTCTCCCCTCCCTCCCCGCCTGCTCGCCTGCCTGCCTTCCCCCCCACCCCACTCAGCGAGCCATCCTGCCGAGGCGCCTCTTTCCCGCAGTCTCCATAACCTCGGCAGAGGTTTCGGTCCGACTGCAAAGGTTTCACGCGCAAAAGATGGAGGAGAGAGTTGAGCGGTGAGAGAGCGAGGAGTCTACTGGCCGCCGCCGCCGCCGCCGCCGCTGCGCTGGGCAACCTAAACCTGCGCTATTCCTCCCGCCTTCCTGCTCCGGCCGCCGCTACCCTGCCTCTCCTTTTCTGTTTCTCTCCCGCCCGCCTTCCCGCCCGGGCTCCTTTCGGCAGACACGCAAACACAGCCTCGCCACCAGAACCGCCACCGCGCGGTGGGCATTCCCTCAGCAGCGCCTCGGACGCCAATCCTGCCTTAACCCCGCCCAGATAAAGGCGCTCGGAAGAGCCGAGCGGCGGGGAGGGAAAAACGTGCCCTAAAAGCAAGTTCAGGCGGGCTGGCCTTCGGGCTGGTCCCCTCGCCTGGCACTGGCCTGCGGTCCGCCTGCCCAGGCCAAAGAGGACTCGCCGGCCCACCTAGGAGGGGCGGTTCGCACGTGAGAGACAGCCCCTCCTGCTGATATTACACGTGTGAACGGACTCCACGGAAACAAGACGGCCAGAATTCATCACAGCGTGTTCGACCCGGTTAGTTGTGGGGTGACATCTTAGATGGAATCTTAGCTTTCTGGGCATGTGGACAGCTTAGAGTTCCACAACTTGCAGGAAGGGGAGAACTTGGGCAGTAGCCCGATTAAGCTCATGGTGTGGAGCTGCTGTTGGGTTTGAAGTGGAAAGGAGAGGATGTATAGCCCATTCAGACTTGCAAGCCCTTGCTTAAAGCATCAAAGCTGTGCACGTGGGAGCTGTCCAGCAGTCTTTCTCAGTTTTAGGCCACCAGATGTTTTGCACTACAATACCCACCGTCCATTTAGTACACGAAGAGCAGAAGCAAATTCTGCTGCAGAGATAGGTTGTATTCTTTTCACAAGTTTTCAGGCCACAACACATATGAAGGAGTATCCACAGAATATGGTCAAGAAAGACAAGGTGACAATTGTGACTGCGTGATCGAAGCTCTGTGCAACCCATACTAAAACTGAAATCATGCAAACATTTTCAGCCACCATTTTGACTTTTTTGACCGTAGTCTGTAGACCGCTTTGGTTGCCAGTCAGGCTATACAGCTTTCATTCATGCCACCTGATGTTAAAAGGGTCAAAATGAGCCAAAGAAGCCAACAGTGACATAATTTAGTGTTGTGTGAACTATGAAATATAAAATCCCTGGTTCAAACTTCACCTCAACTCCGAATTCATTAATCAAGATACTATGATTTTGGGGTAATACAAGTTCATTTTAGGACTCTTAGGATTTTTATACAGCTTGTTATAAAAAAAAACCTAGTCTTATTCACAACTCCCACTAGTAGCTTTGTATGTTTCCAAAACCCTGAAAAATTCCACTCTGGATGAGTCTATGCCTTTTTTGTTGTGAAATAAATCAGATGTTCATAAATATAAAGGAAGGAAAAATAGTGGTTTCCTAATTCAGGGAACCCCAAATAAATTCAAATAGGAATCGGTCTGTATGGTTCAGCATACTCAACTGATGTGAGAATATAAAATATAAGAAGATCCTGCTAGATCAGGCCAATGACCCATCTCGTCCAACATGTTATGTTATAAATAGCCAACCAAAATTCACAAATATGGACAAGATGATTCTTGGCTTCTTCCACTGTTACTCCACATCTTCTACTATTTAAATAGTTATTTCTGCAGTTCAGGGTTTGGGAATGAGAAAACAACCATCAACACGTTCTCTCTCTCTCTCCCTCCCTCCCTCCCTCCCTCCCTCCCTCCCTCCCTGCCTCTTCTTTTTTCCTCTTCCATTCTTGGGGGATGCCTGGACAAATCCTTGGAGTTTTCTTAGTAAAATTTTTCAGAAGTGGTTCACCCTTGCCTCCTTTCTTGAGCTGAGAAAAAGACCAGCGCAAGGTCACCCAGATGGTATCATAAATTGGTGCTAGATAAGGGTCCACAGAATTCATGGTGAACTAGATTTGGATTTCTTGTGGCAACCAATGATTCTAAACCGATGATATATTTAACTTCACCCTCCAGGTCTGCACATTCTTCTCTTATAAGAACTCAACTATCTCTTGATTTCTAGCCTGATGTTTTAACTACTACACCAAACAGTCTCCATCTTAATCCTCCATTAATTTTTCTTGCCCTCATTTGCCCTTCTGATGGCAGCACATTCATAATTATTTATGTGTAGAATATAGATGCATTTTTAATCTTCCTACACATTGTTTTCTTGTATAACCTCTGTTTTAACATTATGTGTCTCTGTCCACATTTTCATCCCATGCATAATACATGTATGTATGTATGTATGTATGTATGTATGTATGTATGTCACATCTCCTCTTATTCACCATGGATCTAATTAAAATGCCCCAATTGCTGCAATCTTTGCTTGTAGGGTGATAATAATTTTGGATGCTTTTTTTAGGTCTCTCTCCCTGATTCCCCACAGCATGACTGATCAGAATGGTTTCCATAACTATCTGGAACTATCTGGACAAACTCTGGTTTAAAACAAAATCATAAATGTAAATATCTTTCTGCAACTGAGCACTTACAGTATTTTAAAGCTTTTTATCAATGAATGGGCATTTACAAGTGCTCAGTTTCAACTGGGCTGTATCCTAGGTACATATTGGATTATTCATATTTGGCAACTTTAATATGGGTAGACTTAAAATCTCGGAATTCTGTAGCCAGCATGAAATGTTGACTTCAATTCAAGATTTTGAAAACACTAGGATACAAAATCAGATACATATCCATTATCAATTTCTGGCCATATTATCACTGTGTCCAGAAGATCTGCATTTTCAGTGCAAACAATAATCCCTGAACTACAGTTGAAAGGGGTTCCCATTAAATCATAACAGTATGAGAAAACAATATATCTTTTTGTCCTGTACATCACTTGTGGCATGTTTTTAGGAAGTGGCATCCACCTCTAAGATTCATGTGTTGTCCTAAGTTAGCAAATATAGTGCTATACGTTGCTGGTGTTTGACTTATCCTCACAATGATCCTTGTTGTTCTATAATTCTTGGATCCAAGATTTCTGTGAGCACAACAAATAGTTTGGATGCTGTGAGATAATGTCTCTTTTGACCTAACAAAAAGGCACTTGATAGTCATGATTGTGAAGAGATTACTCATCTTCCTTTTCTACTGCTAGACTAAGGGAGGGGTTGAATGCAGGCTCTGTGTAGAACAGGAAATTACTAAGTTTTGGAATTGGCCTACAAAGATGCAGAAGCTTATTTTATGTTTGGGAAATGCCACGGCACTTTGGATTTTCTTAGAAACAGAAAAATTCTAGAAAATAAGAGGTAGTGCTGGGCATCCTCAGCCTGTGTATATACTGAAAGAAACCTTCTATCAGAGAAATACTATCAGTCTATGTGACCTTTTTTCAAGAAAGCTGAGCAGAAGTACTTCTGAAACGTCTCATTGCTTGGTATTCAATATTCATGCTTAACTATGTTTATAAATACATGGCAGCAGAGGAGCAAAAAATAAATAAATAGTAGAGTGAAATGTATGAAACAGTTGAAACAAATATAGTTAGACGTGCTCTGATCACCCTAATCATTTACAAATATGAGGGCCATACAGATAAATTTCATGTTTACTGTTTGTTAAGGCAGAGGCCCCCAACCTTTTGTGCACCAGGGACCGGTTCTATGGAGAAAGATTTTTCCACGGACCAGAGGGGGCGTAGTTTCCTGTGCTGCCTGCATCCCGCAGATGGGGCTTTGCTTGTTTCCACGGCCCAGTTGCTGGCATGCTGCGGCCCGGTGCCGGTCCATGGACCGGAGGTTGGGGACTCCTGTGTTAAGGGATGCTAACTACACATTCACATATCAGGTGGCCGAAGAAGTTCACCAAGTTACACAACTGCATAAAACTTTTAATTAGATATGTTGTTTTATTGTCCTATTATTTTCCCCTTTCTCCATAACGAATTATTATATCAAACTATTTCTCTTTTTTATAATAACAGCTGGTCAAAGGCCATATTAAATATATTTGATTTGATTTGAACACATATAATTTGTGAATGTATTGTGCTGTTGTATGTTTATTTAAGGGAAAATGAGCTGCAGGATGGGACATCCATAAAATTAAGGGGTAAACAAGAATTAGAAGGAAGGCCCTGAAACTAAATTTTATTGAAGATAGTTTTTTCCCTCTAAGCAGACTTGCACTGTATATGCTTGAAGTTGCTAATCTTAGCTACAGTTACATGAGATTTTATTTTATTCAGTGGTACTTATTCTGAACTATGACACACATATCTGCTATAAAATTTCTTTGCACTGACGATCATCTGACATATAATGATCGTCATATATTTTTCCAAGTTCTGGATTTCAAATGTAAGTAGTAGGAACTGGTATCAGTCTTTAGGAATAATGTCTTGCATTCTGTAAGAAATTTTTCAAGTTGGTACATTTTGCTGCTACTGTCTGGTGCCTTTCAGTCACCGTTGGATGTTATACATGCTTCTTTTGATCCAGCATTTTTTTTTAATAATATGACTTCTTTTTAAACAGTATTAAATTAAATATATATTCTGCTTTTCCTCCAGGAGCAAAAGAGCTCTCCATGTTCACATCCCAATAATTCTGTGAGGTAGGTCAGGTAGAGAGGTGGTGAATGGCCTAAAGCCTTCCTCTGAAGAATGAACTTTATTAGCTGATCCATCTCAGCAACATGATTTTAGACTTTCCTCTCCAATTTGATATCCCCGGGCCTTTCCTCTCTTTTCTGAGACTAGGCAAACAAGTCAAAGTTCTGAGCATTTTAGAAATAATGCATTGGTCAGCAGGATTTATCAAGAATAAATTATGCCAAACTAGCTTGATCTCCTTTTTCCGACAGAACAATTGCTTTAGCTAGAGGAAAGTGAAGAATATAATGTACAGTGGCTTCAGCAAAGCATTTGACACAATCTCATGAGTTTATAGCAGAAGAAATGGCAAAATGTAATCTTGGGCATGCTATCCTCAGGTGGATATACAGTTGTACTTAACAAAAGCATGTGATTTGCTTTGCATGAAACTGGAGGGAAATGTTGAACAGAATATTGCATCTATTATAGTCCTGTGCTTTCAAAGTATTTATAAATGTTTTGAATAAGAGGTTAGAAAATATTATTATTAAATTTACAGACAACATAAAGACAGGAAGGATAGCAAACATTTTAGAGCAGGGGTGTCAAACTGCCGGCCCGCGGGCCGGTTTCATCATACCGGAGCCGCGCCTACCCCATTGCCGGCAATGGCAAAAAAGCTCCGATACGTCGCACGACGTCACATGACGTCATGAGTTTGACATGTCTGTTTTAGAGGATCTTGAGGAACTAGAAAATTGAGCAAAAGACATCAAGATGAACTTTAGAGGGACAAATAGGAAACCCTAAATTAGGGTAGGAAATGTAATGGCATGAGTACAAGACAAGGATAATGATATTTAGATAATTGTACATGTGGAAAAGACCTAGGTGACTTTGGTTTTACAGGTCATAAAGGTGATGCTGACCTTATAATCCACTAACATGACATGCAGTGGAGAACAGAGTGGAGGAGTCATGCCCACCAGTAAATAGGAGCTGGACAGATCCAATCCTTATTGTAGCATCTCTTCAGCATCTGCTGCTAAGGCTCAATATGTAATACAAATAGAATGGCTTCTGCCAAGAGCACTGGAAAACCAAGGTTCATCTTTGATTGAGGAAAATTCAGTGACACCTGGTTTAAGGTATGTATACTGTATATTTCTATGGATGAGAGATGTCCTTCAAGAATGATTAGTCAGTCACCTTCAAGGCAACTTTAGTACAATAGGTAATTATGCCCTTGTCTCTATTCTATTCCAAATGAATAGAATTCCATAGCTGGAGTAATATGGTATTCTTTGAAAGTCAACCTCACTTGACTGTGGTGAAGCTACAGTTTAGGATTTCTGGAGTTATAGTAAGAATTCAGCCTGCTTTCCTAAATGAATTGAAATCTCCAGTGACTTCCACCCAAGGAACTAGATAAGCTTTGAAAATTGCTGGAAAACTAGTGTGGTGCTGAAAGTCTGGAAAAAAAAAGCAATGTTCAAAATCGGAAAAGATAAGAACAAGGAACCAGTTGTCATATTTTCAGTTTATCAGACATCAGTTTACATATTATCAAGCAGCATTAATGTTATCATTACTAGCAGAGGGAATATGTTTGTCAAGAACTCATGTCAGACCCAAATCTCTTTTTATGATTGATTAATTAATAAATTTGATAGACTAAGGGAATGTTGTACATACCATGTACCTTGGTCTTAAGTAAAATATATGACAAGAAGATCATCAGCTGCAAGACCGCAGCCTATGAAAATTTGGAAATCGAGAAACTTTTAGTAAGGAATACATTGCTTGCAGTTAGGAAAAAAATAGAACATGAAAACTGGAAAAAGTGATTTATATTTTTTGAAAAGAATAAATACTCTTGGGACTGTACAAAGTAGTGGGGCATAAATGTTAGAATTCTTGAAATAAATTACCAATTAAATAATCTCAAATGCGACAGTTCAGGCATAGAACTTAGAAAATGTTTGTTTGAGTGTAGTATTTACTATGATATTCGGGCTTGTCCAGAGACTAAAAACTATGGCAAATGTTGGTTATATAGAATCAAGAGTGAGAACTTGCAAGTAAGAACCATTCTAAACTGATGAAGGAAAGAAAGTAAAACAATATCCAAAGAAAAAGTCAATTTTCAGCAATTATTTATTAGGCTTTAATTTCAAAAGATTTTGAAAAAGATGGGCATATTGTCTTAAATGTGAATTGTTATAAGATTGTAAGTTTTAAAATAGATACTAGTGTACAAGTTAATTTATTGTTAAAATAATAATTGAATTTAAGACCTGCAACTAAATCTCTTGGGGAAAAATACTTACTTTGAGCAGACATTACAAATTTTAGAGAAATGTCAGATGAGGTTGCAGGAATTCTCTGAACTTGGCTGAACTTTTTTGCCAATGTAGAAATAAATGTTTCACATTAGAATTTTAAATCAGGTAGTCCTCACTTACTGACTGCCTTGTTAAGTTACATTCAAAGTTATGAAGACTGGGGAAAAAAAGACTGCTGATTTACATTCAGGATTCAAGATTTACAGCCATCATAGCATCCCCAGGTCATTCACTCTATGGGAACTTCACAACTGATGGGCATTTACGAGTGTTGCAGTGTCCCACAGTCATGTAATCACCATTTATGTGCATTACAATTGGCTTCCAACGAGCAGAATCAATGGAGAAGCCAGAAGTAAAATCACAAGTTGCGGTCGCATGGTGCATTACTTAATGACCACAGTGATTTATTTAGTGACATAAGTGGAAGTAAGTTCACTGTGGTCAGCTTCTTAGTAGCCATGATATTTAGTGATGGAGTTGCAGATCCCAGTTGCGGTGGTTTGGTGAGGACTACCTGTAGTGGATTTTGATGTCAAAATTGGCTGAAATTTGAAAAACAACAACAACAATGAGAACAATAACAACTTAAGTAAAATCCACATCTCTGCCCAATGATTGGTATGCCTATAAACATTCCCCTTAATGTGAGAGCTAATAAATAAAGAGAACCCAAATAGAACAGTTGGATGTAATAGTAAAAATTGTAGAGCCAAACTAATGGGCATAATCGAAAGGCATACAAACCAGTATTAGTCATTGACTTACAACCTTTCATTTAGTGACCATTTTAAGTTACCACAGCACTGAAAAAAAGCGACTTATATAACCATTTTCACACTTATATCTGTTGCAGCATCCCCGTGCTCACGTGAACAAATTCAGACACTTGGCAACTGACATGTATTTATGACAGTTGCAGTATTCTGGTCATGTGATCACCTTTTGTGACCTTCTGACAAGCAAAATCAATGGGGAAGCCAGATTCATTTTACAACCACGTTAGTAACTTAACAACTGCAGTGATTCACTTAACAACTGTGGCAAGAAAGATCTTGAAATGGAGCAGAACTTACTTAACAACTGTCTCACTTAGCAACAGAAAATTTGGACTCAGTTGGGGTTGTAAGTTGAGGACTACCTGTATAAGAAACAAACAAATAAACCTATGATAACAGTGGGAAAATGAGGACATATTAGGAACTGTTAAAATCCAAGGCTGTTGGAGAGAATTGTTTCATTTACCTTTTGTAGATGGAAGTACTGCATTATGGAAAGCTGGATGCTAGCATTGGATTTTGGCAGATGTCTTTGAATGAAAATAGTTCAAAGCTGTGTTTATTTAATACACATTTTGACAGATATAGATTTGAAAGATTGCCATTTGGTAATTCGTTTGCTTCAAGACTTTCTAGGACATTTCTGCACTTTCTTTTTTATTCTTTTATTCTTTTTAATTTGTATTAATATTTATCTAATTGCAATATTTTTTAAAGAATTCAAAACAACCACATTTTCCCACAGAAAGAATTCTTATAATTTCAAGATCTTAATTCAAGTCCATCTGGCCCATTTTTAACTTTCCAAAATCAGCATTCTAATCACCTTTTGCTGTTTATTCCAACAAATGATTTTTCTAAGCCTTTATATGTATATTTAAAATTTATTTCACTGTAGATTGAAGGGAACTCACTGTTGTTATACAGATTCCTAATATTTGAAAAGCAGTTAACACACAATTTCCAAAATAAAACCTTGCTTTTAATGTAGAGAAGAGCAAGGTTTTACACCTAGGCAGGAAAAACCAAAGGTACAAGTACAAATTAGACAAAAACTGGCTCAAAAACAGGAACTGTGAGAGGGACCTTGGAGTCCTACTGGACGATCACTTAATGAGCCAGCAGTGTGCGACAACAGCCCAAAAAACTAACAAAATCTTTGNGGGGGGGGTCAACCTATTCTCCAAATCACCAGAAGGCAGACAAGAAACAATGGATGGAAACTAATCAAGGAGAGAAGCACCTGGAATTAAGGAGAAATTTCCTGACAGTGAGGGCAACCAGTGGAACAGCTTGCCATCAGAAGTTGTGGGTACTTCATCACTGGCAGTTTTTAAGAAAAGACTGGACAGCCGTCTATCTGAAATGGTATAGGGGTTGGACTAAGGTCCCTTCCAACTCTATTCTGATTGATTCTGAATGATTAAGAAAGGAAGTATCCTTTAGAACAAAGATGGTGATTCCTTATATCCCAGAACTCTAAACCCACCAAAGACCACAGTCTTATGTCTCCTTAGGAGGATCAATTGTCTGGAGCACTTGTGGGCAATCTCAAGCCTTTCCTTGTCCAGAGAGGAAATGTGAAGAGCCAATCCATTTGCTAACTCTTCATTCTGCTTGTTCATCAGTTCCGCTTCTGGTGGAGCCATCTTCAGTTCACCATTACTTTCCTGGAAGTCCAGAACAGTAATACTTTAACAGGGGCATATTTTTTAAAATTGTGACAAGCATATAGTAGAATGATTCACAAATTGAAAAAGAAATGTCAGCCATTAAGTTCTGTTGTATACATTTTCATCAATACATTTATAAAAAGATAGCGGAGACAAAGATCCTTAAAAATCATTTTTAAAAATCCAATATACAGTGTACCTCCTATGATTCAGGAGTTGTTGCAGAAATGAAAGCTTCAAGTTACTTATAGAACAGGGAGAGAATGAGTAATAGAAAACACTTTGCCCAGAACCCAACTAATACATGAGGAATGATTGATTCTGGAGAAATCAAAATAGTGAGTTTTATAACCTTTATTTGCCTATTGATTCTGAATTTAGACTTCAAGGATGTTATGTTTGAAGATAGTACTTTATAGCGCTTGTAATATATTATTTTTAATGGATGGCTTCAGAAAAGAATAATATTCTAAAGTAAGGCCTTACTAGAACTAGACAGAAGAGTAAAGTGCTTACAGGAACTTAGTTTTTGAGAGCGATCATATAGTAGTGCCACAAAAATCAAGAATTGAATTTTCCTGAGTTCCTGAAGCAGTCCTTCTGAGTTGAGTTTCATTACTTGGAACAGCCAGCTGTCTTCACCTGAGTAGTTTGATCCAGAATCCGAATGAGTAGCCACTGTTCAAAGTGGTCTGAATCTCCTCTTCCAAGAAAATCATGACTACAGGAAGGAACCTAGTCAATGAATAAAGGCACCCTTATCTTTGGTCCCTTCCAACTGTTGAAGGACTCATCTAATATTGACCTTCAAAGGCTAGAACTCTGTGTACAAAGGAAGATTACTGTCCCTTCTTGCTTCAGTTCCCCATTTGTTTTGTTTCCCATTTCCAAGATAAGTGGTGTCTATGTAAAAAAGTACTGTCCTTTAACATAAATAGCATGTTGAATGCTGCTTCTTATAAATGACTCTTTTCGTGGGTTTTCTTACTGTGGTGAGAGGCAATGTTATTTTTTTCCCTGTTTTTTCCTATAGCTGAGTACTTATAAAGTGATTTTTTTTCTTTAAACTTTTCCCATTTCCCAAGCTGCTTTCCCAACTCAGTGCTTTTCTTTCATTGAGTTGACTAATTCTCATAGATCATTATTGCCTATTACATTATATTGTATGTTAGCTTTAAATATGATATATGCTACATAAATACATACATTACTTGATTGCCTTTACACACTTAGTTTCAAAAATATCTACATTTCTTTATCCCCAACACCAACCCCTCCCCCATCTCCATCCCCTTCTCCAAGATCTCCAAAGAAACATAACTGAACTGGGTCAAATATTGAACTTTCAAAAAGCTAAGCGAAGCTCTGTTACATGTCTATACATATCTAAAAAGCTTTCATGCACAAGAAAAGGCACCTGTTCTTAGTTGAAAGCAAGGAAAGACCACGGAGTTGTGTCATGGAGAATGTTTAAGATGGTGAAGAATTGGATTGAAAAAGTGCAAAACGCCATTGCACCCTTTCCCCTCTTTTAATTCAATGACTGAAATCACATAGCATATTTCCTCCTAATCTTTGCAAGTGCAATTTACAGCTTATCAGCATATTAGCGTATCAGTTTTCCCCTCCGCTTCTGATAAAACAAGACATCAACAGGAATATTTTTTCCTGACCTCAAATTTCCATCTTTAGTGAACTCTAAGTAAGCAGCAAATTTGGGCATATTGCTATAAAAGCATAGCATATGTGTGTTTTTGTTCTAATTCTAGCCCTAACCTCTCTTTCTAATCCTACAATTAAGAAAACACAGGTATTAGTGGCAAGTTTCCTTTTTCTTACAATTAGACAAACAGGCAGAAGTCTTGATTCATCTGGTGATACTTCGATGGTCTTCTGTTCTATCATCTTGGAGCCCAGGAAGAGTCTTCTGCAATGAGTATATAAAGTCCTACATTGGTCCTCTTCTGTACTCTTTCCCCAAATTCTGTCCTCAAAAGACTTTGTGGAATTTGAACTCTTCACAAAAAGTGAGCCTTCTGCAAGACAAAATTTGCCTAATTTATTTTAGGATCACTAGCCTCCCTTTTTTCTGTACTAAAGCAAACCAGTCCCTATTTAACAGCCACTGAATACATTTTAATTGTGATCCATCACCTCTATTCCAAGAGAACAGAATATCAGGATTGAACTATGGAATCCTTGATGCTTTCTGAACTTGATTGTTTGCTTGCAGATGTTTCATCACCTGACCAGATAACATCATCAATGTTACCTAATTAGTATTATTTACTCAGGTAATGGCGTATTGTAGGCTAACTCATTGTTCAGGTCTCACCAGCTCAAGGTTGACTCAACCTTCCATCCTTCCAAGGTCAGTAAAATGAGGACCTAGATTGTTGGGGGCAATATACTGACTCTGTAAACTGCTTAGAGAGGGCTATATAAAGCACTATGAAGCAGTATATAAGTCTATTGCTATTGCTAATGAAACATCTGCAAACAAACAATCAAGCTCAGAGACCACGAAGGACTCCATACCATGTTTATTTTTGAGCTATTTCTTCCCAGAGACTTGGATGCTTTTAAAATACTTCTTCTTTTGCCATTCCATATGTGCAACTTTTTCTTTTCCTGGGAGATCTATTTCCCAACAAAATCTAATCTAAAGTAACACCTACTCTCAGCTCCTTATCAGCTCAGTCAATACAAACTGCTTTGTTTCAGTGTCTGTATGGATGCCTGGATATACAGTATGACGGGAGACACTATGGCTGAGAACATGCTCATCAGAGGAGCAATTAATTGAAAGAATGTTTAGGCAAAATATGAAGTAGAATGTCCTGGTGGGAAATTTGTTATTTATTTTGTTATTTATTCCATTTATATAGCCACTGATCTCACTTTTATGTTACCCTAGGCACCTAGAAATGCTGTCAAATAGTAGAATGGGCTACCTAAATGCTAGTGCAGTATACTACTTGCTGGAGGTTTTAAAACAGAGGCTGGAGGTTCATGTCATGGGAGTAGTTTTGTGGATTCCTCCACGTAGATGAATTATAAAGTCCCTCTTGCCTCATATATTCTATGATTCAACCTATCTGTATCTCCAGTTGTAATTATGAAGATAATTATGAAGATATTCATTCTGTTATTTACTATGCTTTCTCTTAATAGATCCCAGAGCTGTGAACAAAACAGAAATTATAACATAACATTAAACATATTTTTAAAAATGGAACTAATACACAAATCTATAAAGGATATAGGTTGCCATCTCAAATAAAGGACTCTGGATGGCTAACAATATTAAAAGTAAATAAAAGCAAATGCATATAAAAAAGTTAAAACACACAGCAGCTGGGAGAAGCTTTTAACACAGCCAGGATATGACTTGAGGGCCCAAATCTGAGCACAAGAACCTCTCTTTAAGGCCTCGTGTGAAAGATCAACAGGCTTAGGGCCAAATCTGATCCTTGGGGGACAATGATCCAGAAGGTAGGTGTCATAGCAATGTCTTCTTTTAGACCATGGGTGTCAAACTCGCAACGTGATGTGTCACGATGTATCGTAACTTTTTTCCCATTGCCGGCAATGGGGTGGGCGCGGTTTTGGCATGACACGTCCGGCCCTTGGGCTGGCAGTTTGACACCCCTTGTCAGCCAACATGCCTGAAGCATGTTCCTCCTACTGGGTCACATATAATGGGTAAAAACAGCTGAAGGAAGATGGCAGGTTATCTGAGAGATGGTTAATCCCTAGCTCATTTGCTGAAGTTATACTTGTATTACTTGACAGGCTGGGATTTTCAGCAGGGCATGTCCATCAGTATTACACTGTATATTAAATAATCCATTAATATACCAATATAGCCATGTTCTTTTATTCATATATGTGTCGGCAATTCACATTAATGAATATTTTAGGTTGCTTTCTTCTATACTTCATAATTAAATCACAATAGACTTTAATGAGTTTTTTCTCAAAATAATTTTGGAGCAATTGATTGTTAATGATTGTGATATATTGGATGTCTATTGGATATTACTTGTTTTCAGTTCTACATCTATAAATGTTTGTTTTAAATAATCTTCATAGGTAATCAGTGACTGGCCATTTCATTGGCCCAATTGAAGATCAAAATAATAAATAGCAAAGAGATTAGATATTAACTCACAAAGTTGATAGCATCATGAAAAGAGCTATAGGTAAAAAGCAATGCAAGGTGCATGTTAAATCTGTTTTGATAGTACATGACTTCACTATTTTCTTGCCAAAATTGTCTGCTAACATACATTATTATTTCTTTCCTATCTTGCTAGTAATGTAAATATACTTTGCAATGCTTATTTTACAATTTATTAAAAATCTGGTTTTTCTCCGATCTTCTCTGTTCTATATTGATAGCAAAAGACCTGTACAACCCCATCCCTTAAGCAAATATTAAATTGCTTCTAAGCTTTTAGTCTTTTATTGGTTTTTTTTCTTATAAATTTTAGTTGTATTGCACCAATTTATATTTATTATTATATTTATTGGATATTTATCGAGAACATTCTGTGGTCTCTTACGAGCAATTTGCTTCATTCTTTATGGATGAAGTTAATTAGATTCACTTTGAATTAGAAACCAATATTTGGATTGGTTTTGATGATATAACCTTGGTTCATCCTATTTAAAAATTCTTCTTTTCAGCTTGTGGAATTTGAGGAGGAAGATGGGTGATTAGAGAAGTGAATAATTATTACCTTTGTTCCTCATGGCTGATCAAATCAATTAGGGCAAGACCTTATAAATTATAAGCTAGAAAAGCATTGTTAAACATATTTACTGTTTTGCTGGAAAGTTTAGAAAGTCATAAAGAAACTAAAAAAGTATTATATTTCCTGGCCTCAATAGTCCTGATTTAAGGCATCAAAATAAGTTCCTATACTTTTTCACATTTTACTTTTTATGGATTCTGCAGAAGTTCTTTTTTAATTTTTTCCTGTTAATCTGAAATAATTTCCAATATGATATCACTATAAAAATTCCCATTCCATCTCTCCCACATTAACTCTAAAATGATCTCTTTCTCATTCTTGGTTGTCCCAAAGGTGCTTTTTTCACGAGGCAACTGGATTTTCTTGTTTTTCTTGAAGACGTTTCGCTTCTTCAGCTCAGAGCTCAGAGCTGAAGAAGTTTTTTGGATGAGAATCGAAACATCTTCAAGAAAAACAAAAAAATCTAGTTGCCTCATGAAAAAAGCACCCTTGGGACAACCATGACCTGGATGACTGAGAATCTCCATAAATACTCATTCTTGGTTATTTTAAATGCAACATTATTTTTTTCCAGACTTCACTGGTTTTCTTTGAATCAAAGGTAATTCTTTTGATTGTAGCTTTCGTCTATCAGCTAAGTCCTCCCCCCACACCTGAAATCCAATGACTAAAGAAGTTTCCCAAAACTTGAATGTAATGTCAAACTCCTTTGTACATGAATTCAAGTTATGAAAGGTCGTGGTCAGGCATACATGCCTCAGCCTTTTCAGTCCTTAATCATTTGAAACTACCTTTCTACAACAGTTTGGGAGATTTTCTTCTATTTCACTACCTGTAATGATTTGAACAGGTATAGAGAACACTTATCAAGGTTAACATGAAAGACTGTTGCATTTCTTTGCAAGTTCTGGGTTTTATTACAGAAAGAAGCAATTGCTTCTTATTACCTTAACTTGAAAGCTTTGTCTTTAATAACATAGTCTCTGTGTAGAGTTCTATGGAGAATTCTAAGTTTGGGGAGGTGAAAAAGAACACCGGATGGGTAATGCTTCAGGTCAGCATAAAGTGAATTAATTATTCCTTTAGAGATTTGTTTCTTAGTAGCATATTCACTGCAGTGCAGGCCCCAGCCATCAGAAGTTGTTTGAACAGTTCTGATTTTCCCCCCCTTGAAGCAGATAAAGTTTCACTCAGGAATGTAGTAGCAATTACTTCTCCCTTATTTAGCAATAACACTATAATTTCTTGTGAGGATACTGTGACTGCTTTCCTGTTGCAGAGAAATTAAATGGCTAAATACTCAAAGCATGGCTGGTTGTAGTTAATGAACACTCCTAATACTCCATTTTCAAAATTTATGTTTGTGTAAATATGTTACATAGGCTTAGATGAGTCTCCTCTTACTCAGAGGAGTCATACTAAGTATATATGTAGAGAAAGCTGTTCTTTAGACCATGGACAGGGGCTCTTCATTCATTTAATTGCTTGACTGGACTGCAAAGTAAGGCATTGCCCCAGGAGCCAATTACACTTGCAAATTTCATTTGAAAGAGGAATCTTCTCCCTCTGGACCATTCTTGGCCCTTAAATTTCAAGTCTCTGAAATCATTGGCACTAACGTTTCTCCTTTTGGTTTATGGACTAATTTCAAAACTCACAAGCAAGTAAGCAAGCGAGCTATTCAAACCTTTGGCAAGAAAAATCTGACTTGGCTTGCTGCATGGAGGAAGAGATAAAAGGATAATGAGAACCAGTAGTACAATAAAGAGAAGAAAATACACATAAAGAAAGAATATTAGAAGAAAAAAAGCCATGAAAAAAGAAAACATGCTAGCTCTGCTCACTTTGGTTTTATTCTTGCCCTTTATTTGTTTAAGACTCATCCAGCATTGACACATGTCTCCTCAATTTCCTATAAAATGCAGCCTTTGTCAGAAAATTTGATTCCCTAGCTTCCTCATTTAGGGCTCATTATCTTTGTATAAATAGACATTAGCTAATGGCAAGTTAAGGGTCATTATGTTAGAAATATTGTTAACCCCCCGCATAGCAGGTCAGAATTTAGGAAATCACAATTAGTTTATACCACGTTAGCTGTGAGATGCTTTCCAATTTTCCATGTTACATTGATATGATAAATGATTGTATGGCCATCAGATGGTTTATTTAATAAATACATTTTGGGCATGTTCCATGCCTAACTCTAAGATTTGCAGCCCATAAAGATGGGTGGCATCTTTATGCCAGTTCAATTGATGCATAATTATCTTTCCAGTGATAACCCTTATTTCATTATAGTGATTGAAACTGTATTTATCCTGTCCCAGGTCAAGCACAAACATAAATACACAATTTTTTTTCCTCTTTACTAAATGAGGCTTGCAAACACACATATTTGCAGTATAGAGACAAATTCCTCCCAAATTCAGCAAGTTTGAATTCCAAATCCAAGCGGCATGCAGGAGCGTAGTTAGGTGGAATCTGAAGGACAGAACCTAGGGCAGAATCATCAGCTGATGCAGTTTCAAAGTCCGAGCTGCAAGTTCAAAAGTCAAGGCACACAGAGGGGTTGTCATCAATGGAGAACTTGTGTTTACTGATGCATTTTAATATAAGACTCCCGGTGTAGCTCATTTAGTGGGGTGAGACTCCTTCCTACATGCAGTTTCTTATTTTGCTCTACTCCAGGGCTCTTCAAACTTGGCCCTTTTATGACTTGTGGACTTCAACTCCCAGAATTCCTCAGCTAGGCATGCTGGCTGAGGAATTCTGGGAGTTGAAGCCCACAAGCCATACAAGGGCCAAGTTTGAAGACCCCTGCTCTACTCTCTTTGAAGCCTGCCAGGCTCTTGCACGGAGAAGGGGTGCTAATTCTGCAACCTCATGTTCAGAGACTGACGGAAGCTGCGTCTACTGATTTACTAGTCAGTCCAACCTCCTTGCCTATTCAGACAGCAATCCATCTGGTGGTGCTGGAGCTGGTTGCTCATTGTCAGTGTCCTCCTTTCGCTGAGGTGGAGAGCCCATTATGAAAATATATATACCTGGTTGTGATGATCATTTTAGACATTACATTCTTTATTGTAGCTGTCTACTATATAAACCAATTCAATACGATCACACGGGGCTTTTAAAACCTCCCACTTAATTTCACCTTAAAGAAATTATAATGTAGATGTGGTCAAGGAAAATAGATTTTTGAATTTGAAAAATTATAGACAATTGAAATACAATAGGAGACAATTAATTATGAAAAATCATTCCTTTTAGGAGCACACTTAGATAATCTTAACAGTCGTGCTAATAAAAATTGATCCAGGCTAAAATAACTGAGTATCAAGCAAGCACAGAATAAACCTGAGATTTCACCTGAGCACCTCTGCATCCATAAGCCATTAGCCAGTAAGCACTGCGTGCAATAGTAAAAAAAATAAATAGAATACAAGTTGAAAAAGACAACAAAACACTGTATAGGAAACAACACATGAATGGAAAAGGGACATGCTGCTTAGAAGAAATTATTGAAAAGAACAGGAAGCAGGGACAAAATGAGACAGAGATCAGTGCCAGGAATATACAAAATAGGCCCTTCTACCTTACCATCTCTGAGACGGTCTTCTTCTGTTTCAACTCAGCTTCAATCCAAAGCAGATAAGGACCAAGATAGTTAGCTAGATACAGAAAAGATGTACAGATTCTACTTTGATCTATATTGAAATATGCTAAGTACCATGTAATGGGATACAGGCAGGCAGGAGATGATACAGAGGTATTAGCATAGACTTTGAGGAAACACCTCTCCTGTTAGGAACTTGAAAAGATGTTCAGATGTAGAAGTAAGTATGCTGCATAATCGGACTTATCAATCAGAGTAGACTTTCATATTTCATGATTTGGGAAAACTGCCAGAACATAACGAGAAGGGCTGAAACGGCATGGTCAGAAAGTATAAAGGATCATTCCAACATATTCTGAAATATTTTGTTCCCAGCACACTAGTTTTTGTAAGTATCTTACTATATCCTGCCTGAGCAGAGGTTGCACTAGATGATCTCCAAGGTCCCTTTCAATATTATTATTATTATTATTATTATTATTATTATTATTATTATTATTATTCATCGCACAGTCAGCCAGATGTTCAGACTGGATTGGCATTTTTGTCTACCTATCGAGTCCTTACCGAGGACCTGGGATAGGCAGATGTGGATGTTTGATGGTATTACAGATATCGTCGCAGGATGGAAGCAGTTCCTAGTAAGGCCGCCTTTTGCAATTGACTAATGGCAAATAATAATAATAATAATAATAATAATAATAATAATAGTTATTATTATTATTATTATTATTGTTATTGTTATTGTTATTGTTATTATTGTTATTATTATTATTTCTAATGAGCATGATTTGTGAGCTTCTTGTGTACCAACAGTTATAAAGTACAAGGAGTTGTACTTGTCTTCATAAAACTAATTATATTAACTAGCATAATGTGTAACTCTGTCATATGTATTTCTAAGCACACCTCTTTCTCCTCCTTTGGTTGTTGTTAAGATTAATCCTGGCACATTATATTTGTTAGCTGATCATCCATCAATTATATTCTACTCAGGCAGGGAAAATTGCTTTCATTTCACAAAGAAAGGCCAATGTGTGTAATAATCTTTCTGAAAGAAAGTTAGCTTTTATGCAAGGAAATAATGCATTGCTAGTTCCTTTCATCGTATACTATATGATGCTGGATTGAGCACTTCAGTTAATGATTTCTCTTATGGCGTTCACTCATTTATTTTGAAAAGATATTTTATTCAATACTTCAATTAGCTAAAAAATAACTCGTGCAAGCTTCGCTGCAATTGAGATAAGAAATAAGACTGTACGTGTATCCTTTATACCTATATAAACACAAAATGGACTATTAATAAATAGGAACATTAGTTTCTGGAATACTTAGCAAGAATGGGTAAAAACTATCCATTAACATTAGTAGTACTTTATTTTGTATTGATTAGATCCTGTTTTAAGTTTTATGTTCAGTTTTTGATTTCATACTTTAAGAAGGATTCAGATGAACTGACGTCATTTTAGGGAAAAATGACAAAGATGATCTTACACAACTGCCATCTTGATGTCTATACTTGATGAGGTTCTTGAAAAGATGAATAAACAGCATGGACAGAAATGGGACAATTAACAAGTGTCACATGGTTTTGATACAAACATGTCATTCCACTCTAGCCTTATATCCTTTTTTGACAGTTATTAGCTTAAGAGATTGGTGAAATCCAACATATATATTATAGCTTGACCTGCTGCAGAGCATTCAGTGAATTCTCTCAGGATATTTGCATTATCAAAATCATAACATATTGGTGATTTTATTATACATAATAATTTATACATTATACAAGCGTTATATAGTTTTTTTACTTGCTCAAATGATCACTTCCAGAGATTACTCATAAATGATTCCACATCAACTCACAAAATATTATTGACTATAATAGGATTTTGTCTTTCACTCTGTGCTATTCAACATATTTACTAATCACCAGAACGAAGCAGTTGAAGGGATGGTGATCATATATACAAATAACAGAAAAGTAGAAGGAGCAACTAACACATTAGAAGTGAATGACAATTTTCAAAAGATCAAAAGAGATTTGAACAAGCAACTAAAATGGAAGTGTAAAGTCTTACAACTGGGGAGAAAAAATTAGTGTAATTATAGGAAGGGGGGATCGGCTTTTCAGCAGTACATTATAAGAAGAATTTGGGTGTGATAAAAGCTCTCCGAAAACTGGAAAACTTGCTTCTTTTTCTCAGTTCTCTTAAACACACTTGGTAATAAACATAATTCAACAATCAAATATATTATTGTCTTATATGTAAAAGCGTTCCATTTGAGCTCAATCCTCTGTACTCAATAAAAGCTACTCTATTATTATTTTAATTTATATAGCCACCCATCTCACTTTTCCATGACATCAAGTGGTTTATCATAAAACAAATAAAATACACAATAAAATAATAACAACAGTAAAGATAAAACACCATAAAACATCCCCATCTTCTATCCCAGATCCTTGGAAAGAACTTAATAGGTGGACAAAAATGCCAAATCCATATCCGAACATCTGGCTGACTGTGCGACGGACCATAATTTATACATTATATTAAGAAGTTATTTTTCAACAGACCATATCCTTGTGACTATCTTATCTCACTATTAGTTTACCAATAGATTGGAAAAATGCACTGGATGAAACAACAAGAGTTTACATTAGTTCAGAAGCAACAACAATATGTCCTGATAGAATATTGCATTTGATCTAAAATATGCTGTCTATGAAATATGAAGAGATCGCGAAACCAACTCCACAGACCTTGCTCCCAAATATTTATCAAGAAAAGAAACAGCTTGAAAATTGAAAATGAAATCTTACTAGAAATAAAAGTATCAAACTATAATTAGACCGGCAAGATAAAGGAGCCCAAATATAGCAGGCTGGCAAGATACAAAAGAAGAAGGGGAAGGACTGGTAGACTTTAATAGCTATGTAGAAGGTTTCAAGTTGCTGCAATTCTCTTTTTGCATAATAGTTAATGCTATTTTCTCTTTTGCATCCTGTGATACAAATAGAAGACCATTTCTCTTACTTCATTTAGCAAAAACAACCCAATTTCTTTCTCAGTGTCTTTTGTTCCAGCAGGCCAGTTGGGTGGACTGGTCTGCAAATATCTTAAAGAGTTTAAAAATCTTGGCAAGGATTAAATTATGGATCTGGACAGTGCACCATTATTTTCTCAGCATCCATTATCCAAGTGCACTTTCCCTCCCCCTGGAATTAAATATTATTCACTTTTAAACGTAAAATACTGTTTTGGGATCAAGTGTAAAGAGATGAAAATGGTTTTAGAAATAGAACAGCACAAACAATTTTATTTTTCAGCAATAGGTTTTGTGGTTGTTTTCATTAAAAGTTAATTCTCACCCAACAAATTGGGGAAAGAATTCCCATACCAGCTACAGTTGTTTTTATTGAGATGGATGTTCTGGGGAACACTGGTTCTGCTTCAGACTGGAGTTCTTTCCTAATTCTCTGTAATTAAATGAATTTCATTTGACCTATGAACGTGGATGTTACAACTCAGCTAAACCATCTGTCCTGTTCAAGGTTGAAAGCAATTAGTCTGGAAACTATATAGAACGTAATGAGAAAGGTGAGGTGATGTCCAGGAATCACACCAAAGTAAGGCATGGGAAGTTAACACATCAGTCCATTATCCAGTGCCAAAGCCACTAGATTGCAAATCTTGTGAGCAAGGAAGAAAGGTTCTAACTGTAAATTGCAGGCAGAGTACAGGCAATTAAAGCAATATCACTCACTGGAGTTGTCAATACAAGTAACAGATAAGCCATTCTGAGGACACAAACTACAAAATAGCTAAGTGTATAAGAAGAAGCACTTATTAAGGCTCCACAGAGATCTGGGTATGAAGAGGAAAAAGCAATCCAGAGAGTAAGTAAGCATGTACATACCAACATGTACAACAAACATGTTTTTTTTCCCTGCTGGATAAGCCCAGATAAACACCTAACTTTTCAAAATTTACCAATTAGTACTACAGACTCATTTGCTCTTTGAAACAACTTCTCTCCTCTCATCTGAATCTTTGCAAGGCTCTAGCATTTACAAGGACAGAAATAGCAGTAGTTTCTAACAAAGTTAAAATCAGATGACATTAATGTAATATTAAGTTCCAATTGTTGCTCTTGTTTGTTGCCTTTGTATTTCAGAGCTTGGCACTTGGACAAGTCTGTAGGCACCCTCTCAGTATCTGAATAATTAGCTATCTGTTTGAGAATCTGCTCTTTAGCAGAAGAATCAGCATCTGCTAGCTAAGAGTAGGTTGCTCAAGTCCCTGTTTTCTTCTGACTCTAAGGAAACTACATTAGCACTTAAATAATTCTGAGGGAGGGAGACAGAAAAGAAGGGAAGGCCAAGACAAACGGGAAGAAGCCATTGTTCTGCTAAGTCTAGTAGCCATCAGAAAAGCTAGGCAATAGACACCATGCTGTTTCCATAGAGTCTTGATTCAGTGTCAGCTGAGATCTTTACTTTGATTATCTGCAATCACTGTTAAGGCCATCAAAGGGAGAAAATCGGAAGGACTGTCAATTGCTGAATTCTATACCAAGTAATCAAGTTTCTTAGGAATTATCTTGCTTTTAAATGACAAGCAAATGGCAAGAACTAACTTGCTTTTTAAAAACTCCTATTTGTAAGTTATTTGATGAGCATTTTGAGCTGAAAAAAAATCAGTGTTAAGAGCCAATTTGGTAGGAAAAAATCCCATTTCTTTCTATATTTTAATTTCCTTTGAAATCAAATGTTGAACTTCTCACTAAGGACATATATCAAAGAATGTTGTGGAAAACCATGATGCCTTAATTTCATATATAGCTTCTATTTCTCAGGTATTGTGAGAGGATCTTTGTGTCTAAATTCCTCTGTTTGGTAAGCCTGACTGCACTGAGTTGGTTTTCTGCTCTGTCATCAATCCGTTTTCAGACAGTCAAATATTTGGACAAAAATACAAGGCAGCACCTTCTCCAACCTAGATGCCCTCTAGATGTGGAGTCTTCAACTCTCTGAATTCCCTTCCCATGTTGATTGGGGAATTCTAGGAATTGAAGTCTAAACACCCGGAGCACCTTACTACCGTTTAGAAATGTAAATAGTGTTCTTGATAGCTATGCATCCTTTTAGTGCAATCATCTCTGACTTTTAGCTATAAAAGAATTCTGCAGAGATCTCCCAAAGGAGCTGATTGCATTAGAATCTTTGCTAGTTTGACGAAGCACAAGCCTGCCATGAAAACAACAGGCTTCTCACCTTTGTAATTAATGCCAGAAAGAAAAAAAATCTCTTGCATTTGTTCCTATCATTTCTCATTCAGTCTGATGAAACAGAATTTGTTTTAAAAATCCTTCTACAGGAGAAAAGAATTTTAGAGATGGTTGAATGTATTCTTTTACCTAGTTATGAGGAGGCTGCTTATTCTTGTACTTACTTAATTATGAGGTGGCCAAGATATGTAAATATCTTGCCTTTTGATGTACAGTAAAGCTTCAAGTGGCCTGCAGTCTACCTACATTAAATCTCAAAGGAGAATAACTGGTGTGTGTGGGGAGAGAAGATGCCCTTATTGGACTTCTTCAGTAATATGGGTCATGTATGGTATTGTGGTGTAATGGTTAAAGCACCAAGTAAGAAGCCAGAAGACTGTGGGTTCAACTCCCTTCTTAGGCATGAAAGCCTGCTGGATGACTTTGGGCTAGTTTGTCTCTCTCAGACCAACTCACTCTACAGCAGTGGTTCTCAACCTTTTTAATGCCGTGACCCCAACCGGTCGTAAGTCGAGGACTAAACCGGTCGTAAGTCGAGGACTACCCAACCAGTCGTAAGTTGAGGACTTTCCCTGCCTGGGAGCGCCGCGCATGCGTGGTTCCGCCCCCTGCACTGGCCGAGGCGTAGCTGGCAAGCGGCAGAGACGGAGCAGGCCAACCACCAGCTGGCCCAGCCCAAGGGAGGTAAGGCACCCGCCGGAAAAGGGGAAAAAAAATGGCGGACAAAAAAATGGCGAACAGCCTTGCTTGGCGACCCCCGTGAAATGGTCGATCGACCCCAAATGGGGTCCCGACCCACAGGTTGAGAACCACTGCTCTACAGGTTGTTGTTGCTGTGGGGAAATAGGAGGAGGAAGGAGTATTGTGTGGGTCTATGGAGATTCTCAATCATCCAGGTCATGGTTGTTCCAAAGGTGCTTTTCAAAAGGCAACTAGACTTCCTTGGTTTTTTTCCTTGAAAATGTTTCACTTCTCATCCAAGAAGTTTCTCCAGTTCTGATTCTTTCTCTGAAGTCAGAACTGAAGAAGCTGCTTGGATGAGAAGCAAAACGTTTTGAAGAAAAAAAACAACAAGACAGTCCAGTTGCCTTTTGAAAAGCACTTTGCGGAATATTGTGTATGTTTTCCACTTTGAATTATTTGTAATAATAATAAAGGTAGAAAATAAAAACCCTCCCAAAAATCAAGAATGGTGAGTATTGCTATTGAATGGGGAATATTGCTATCTTCTTTGTGTTGGAAAAATAAAATCTACCCAATTTTATTGGATATTTTTTTTTTAAAAAAAAGCTATTGTATATAAGTCCTATACTTATAATAGCACTGATTTTCCCCAGAGTTGAAAGAGAGAACCAGCAGTAGCTAGGAAGAATCACGTAGTGTGGGCTCATTATTTTTGGGATATGGGATGGAGGCGAGGAAAAACATGGATCTCCCACTCAGAGCATGCTTTGCTGTAAGATTTCTAGCTGAGCTTAATAAATTAACACTGGCTCTTGTACTAGGTTCAGTTTTAGAACGTTATTTTTAACTACTCTCCCCATTTGAATCGTACAAAGTACAAAAACCAAAATTTTCTCTAATGTTGCAGTAACCCAAGATGTGATTTTTTAAAAATGTAATCATAGTGTTTATTGCTTTTACTCTGTGAATTTATTACTTTATTACTGCTATGTGATCATACTTCACTTTTATAAGCTGTTAACTGTATATTCATGTGTATTATAAAAAATGAGCAAACATTTACTTGGGAGCAAAATCTATTTGCAACCAAGACTACGCTTGATAGCGAGTAGCAGATAAGCCCAACTGTCGAATGAGTATCATTGTATCACATATATGGATTACACATATTTAGGTATATATCAAATGTAACACAGGAACAAAATTACAGAGCTTATCTTCTCCATTTTCTGTTACAAGTTTTTTCTCAAAATATATGCTGTTATAAAATTCATATTCTGAAGTTATTTATACTTAAATAAATGTCTACTTTAAGTTTTTTTATTAGGAAGATAAAAAAACTTTTTGGACCTATTTGGAACATTAATAGATATGAAATGTTATGACATGTCAATGATACATTTGCAAAATGGATGACATGAGAAAGGGGCTTGTCTGTTTATTAAGTGTGTGCCGTGATGAAATAGCCAAAAATATTTCATCTACCAGAAGACAAATTGATAACTTTGTTTTTCCTCATTCTATCTACTCCTTCAAGAAGCTCTACACACTCCTGGCTAATCTGTGTCATTTTTCTGGTAGGTAAACACATTTCCTACATGTTTCTGCCTTTGATTTTCTAACATACCTGTCTGATGGTTATTGATATTTTTGTGAATAAATAAGTTGCTGGAAGCTGATGCTTTGCTCGGTAGCATGTCCACATCCCATTTATTTTAATTAAAAGAATGTCAGATAAGAAAGCCTGGAAGCTATCAAGGGAGTTATCCATGGATACACTGATGCCCTCCACACACTGCTAACTCCTGCCCTTTCCAAATCAGTAGCTTTAACTGAACACTTTAACTCATCCTTGCTACTCTAGATATTAGCCAATAAGAAGGATGCTCTCCATTTCTCTTTTAATAATTGTCATGGGTTCTTTTTTAAACTACCCAGTTAGTTTGACCCAGACTCAAGAGAGACATAAAAGCACTGGATCCTGGACAGATGGTTTTTTTTTTTATATCGGCCTACAAGAGTTGGGGAGATGTTAATAAAACATTTACAGTGGTACCTCAGTACTAATTGTTAATTGGTTCTGGGAGGTGCAATGAGTACCAAAAATGAGTATCAAACAATTTTTTTCACATAAGGAATAATGTAGTGAGTCACAACACAGCTGGTACTGACAAGTTCTAGCTTGTGCATTGAGTACCAAATAAATAATGAGTACTGGGACAAAATTTTCACATCAAATTCGATGAGTTCCAAAGCAGTTGAGTACCAACATATCACTGTATATGTTTGTTTTTATAAAATAAAAGGTGGATAGTGAGTATTTCCTAAATTCTATTGCTATCTCTATACTATTATGACATTCTATTATTTATTTAATTACTAATACTATGACAATGTTTATACCGTAATTAATACCTTGTACTCTTGTACTATTAATAATTACCTACACATGATGCTCTGGTGGTGCAGTGGTTAGAATGCAGAGTATTGCAGGCTGACTCTGCCTACTGCTAGGAGTTTGATCCTTACCAACTCAAGGTTGACTCAGCATTCCATCTTCCAAGGTCACTAAAACGAGGACCCAGATTGTTTGGGGGACAATATGTTGACTCTGTAAACCACTTAGAGAGAGGGCTATAAAGCACTATGAAGTGGTATACAAGTCTAAATGCTATTTTTATTGCTATACTATTGCTAGTATGTATCATTTGTTTTTTAAGGCTGATATGTCTTAAGCCACTTCTCTCTGAGATTTCTCCTGCTTTTTCTGTTAACGGCCAACATGTAGAGTTCTTGCACCTTTTTTGCATTATGCTTTGTCTTGTTAGGCCTCTATTCTTCTTTTTCTCTCTTTTGGACCATCCAGTCTTTCTGAAGGAAAAAACAAACAAACAAATCTTCTTTTCATCAGCTGCTTTTCTGTTTGCTGGCAGCTTCAGAGCTCCAAAACACATGTCTCCTTAATTTTCCTCTTGTCACCCCTGACACCTGTGTCAAGGTTGCAGCTTTATTGGCAGCTCTGCCATACTGATGCTGGAGAGAAGGCTGAAAGGGGATAGAAAGAAGGCAACACAGGTTACCTGCAATTTTTTCAAGCAGCCTGCCTCAGTAATCAGGAAAGGAAGGCTTTTAAGTGAAGGAAGATGAATTACTTTTCAAAATATAATTTTATTATATTTTACAGTGGGGAAAAATAATATAAACTAAACCTGGAGAAAGAATAGGAGAGAAAAAAAGAATAAGGAAAATAATGAAGAAAAAGAAAAGAAAAATATAATAAAGAAAAATAAAAGAAGGCTTCCAACCTGCATCCCAACAACAACTGTACAAACAAATTTAGTAAGTCTTTTCCCTAATAAAGTTATAAACAGATATCTCTTTATCCCATATCCCATCTTTTATCTATAATCAAATCCATAAAACATAAAGAGTTCACTCCTAGTATGAGCAAAAAAAGTCTATAAAGAGTTGCCAGAACTTTGGGAGGAAAAAGTGTTATTTTAACTTTGATCAAATAAACCAGCTTTGTATTTCTTCCTTTACTTCTAACAGTCTTTAATTAAGTTAAATGTTGTAGGATTTTATTTCTCTTCCATTTCTCTTTATCCTATGCACAAATTTCTTTAAGACTTTAACAAACCTCTTTTGTAGATCCAATAAGAAAACATTTTCTAGGTCATTCTCTTGGTTTATCATTTGTATTTCCCCTTAGTTCTTAAAGCAAAAGCTAGTTTCTTTTGTATAAGCATTAAAGTGTTCTTTTTGAAACCATTCTCTTGGCCTGTCATTCTGAGTTCCTCTTTTGGTACTTTCTCTGTGTTGTCAGACAAAATTTGTTCTACACCTGCCACTCCTTAACATTTTTGGACATAGTCTATCTATAGATACATATATCACATTACTGATGTTGTAGTTACAAATTTCTGGTCCCATTCTTCAAAGATCTCCTTTAATGTTTCCAATGATATCATGCTTTTGTAAATCCCAGCATTAACTGGCATCAAGAACAAACTGGTTCCCCCCCCTTTTTATGTAAGTTTTCTTTCTTATAGGTTGGAACACATAGTTAGAACAGGCTAACCATAAATAAATAGAAGAATCATATGTGACTCGAAGAAACCATGAATTTATATAAAATAAGTCACTCTATTTCTTCCAAACTGATAACCTTACTTCTGCTCTCAAGAACAGAGGAAAGAGATTAAGAAAGAATCAAAATAGGTCTATTTGGAAGAAAATGGGGAAACAAATTAAAAAAAGAAATTATGTATATCCTCAGTTATAAAGTCTCTGAGCCTGACACTTTACTATACATGTTTAAAGAAGCTTACAATATTCTAGAATACTATGCTTTTCAAAGACAGATGTTTGCTCTTTGGCAGAAATGTTACAGCGAGGCAGAAACTCCTAATGGATATAATCAAAAAGAAAAACTATAGAATTATACTTTTTTTCTATTTTTGACAATTACTTGCATCACAGCTTAAAGAAATCCTTTCATCTCTGGAGGTTCGCTCCAAAGCCATGAAAGATACCTTGAATTTAAAGGTCACATCTTAAGCAATATAAAGCAATTATAAATCATTTCACTTCTAAGCAAATAAATTCTCTTCTTAAGACAAAAAGCTTAAATAGTTCAGAGATATAAAAATTTAGTTACAGCTGAGAGTGGAAGAAAATGCTGTGTTCTAATATGCAAAGAAGTGCAGGCAGATAAAATACAGAATATACTGCATGCCTTCCTTCTATGCAGAAGAAATGCATTTTCCAATAAATAATATCTACTCCCTTGGTAGCAACATGGAAATCATTAAAATTCTGTCTTCTTTATTTCCCACATGTTTAGGGAAGTAAAAGGCAGTGTTTCTCTCTTCCTTATAAATTAAAATAAAGAAGAATTTTTTAACTAATTATAGTTGCAACTTTTTGTATCATATAATTATTGAATCCTCACTAGTTTATATGACCATTAATGCTAATCCCCTCTTTAAAAAAAGGGGGAAACACTCTTGCTATAATTCTTTCACTGTAAATTTTCTTAGTGCAAAGTTTTCAAGATACACATCATGTCAAGGTAGCCTCTCTTCTTAAATATTACCTGCAGTTGTACGTTATCATCTCCCAACTACTCCCATACATATTTCCGTGAGCTTTGATTGAGAAGAGAGCTTATAGCTAAATTTTTGAGCAATATTTTACGTCCTTACCTTTTATTTCATCCATTTGTTCTGAAGAAGCAGTCACCATCAAGCTGAAAGAGGAGAGCAAAAACAGAAAAAGCTTCCAGGCTTTTTGTATGGTATGGGAAATATGGACTGAGTTAGGAAGTTTTTCCATGTCAGCCATCTCCTTTGCATAGTTAAAACTCAGCCACTTATTAAAATTGCACGATCATTCCAGACATCAAAAGTAAGTTCTGCTTTCCTTAATGCACAGATAAGCTATGGAATCTGCTGGCATGAAATGAGGGAATGACCACCATTTTAATTTAAAAGTTCATTTGAATTCAAAGTAGCCTTCATTTGCACTTGATACTCTTGTCCAAAAGATCAGTCAATCAGATATTGATTTTCAGGAGACCTTGTGGGCTATAATAAAGAGAATAATATATAAGCACCTCAAAACAATGCAGAAATTTCTGGAATTTCAAATGATGTCAAAAACACCTTGCTAGATTAATTTATTTATTTGTCAACTCATACACCAATTCAATCACAGTGTAACTTTGGGCAGCTAACACCATATAGTTAAACATCAGATAAATAAAAACAAACAAGGGGAGACCAAAAGAGAACACAGAATACTGCCAGAGAGCAGTGTTATATTACCACCATTGTGTAAATATCTCCACCCTAAGCAGCACCTAATGACAGACCAAGGTTTTCCCTGCTTTAAGAAACCCAACACGATCAAGTCAATATAGATCTCAGGCAGGCTGTTTCACAGGACAGACCTAGCTAAAGTACCAAGAAGGCATGTCTCCTAGGTTCCACAAGGTGATAATACTTTATAGCTGGGATGTGGGTGCCAATCCTTTCAGACTTTACTTGACGGGCAAAAGCATCAAGATGGTTCTGTAGGTACTCAGGACATGACCATAAAGTGGTTTAAAGATGGCAATCTATAATAGTTTGCAATGCAGTGAGAAGCCCATTAATAGCCATTATAGTTTGCGGTATTCAATGGTTGAAGTGAGAAGCACGTATGCTTATATATGTGGTGGTGTTCTGAACCATTTGTAGATTCAGAGTTTTCTTTAAATGTACCCCAATATAAAATCATTCAAATAGGAGATTCACTGTAAGGCCCCTCCTC
The DNA here is from genome assembly GCF_001527695.2 of Protobothrops mucrosquamatus. NCBI lineage: Eukaryota > Metazoa > Chordata > Lepidosauria > Squamata > Viperidae > Protobothrops > Protobothrops mucrosquamatus. The sequence continues at coordinate 56,373 of NW_015387845.1, forward strand.
AGAAGAGTTATTTTGATTGAGTAACTTTCTTAAAACATTGTAGAAATGTTATGTGCACATAAAATACCTTCTGCAAAGCATTTGACAAAGCACAGTATTCTCCAGCATTCCAGTTACCAAGTATTGTTAGCTGGATAGCATGATGATGAAGGGCATACTTATATATGAATCCCAAACGCTCTCTTCAATGCTTCTTTATCAAACTGGGATGAATGAAGTACTATAAGGTTCAGTCCTGGGTCTTTTAGAATGATCACAGTGAACATACCATAGATGCTCATGGATCAGCCAAGAACTTTAAGTTAGAAAATATAGCTTCATAACTGGCTTACTCCTGAGTGAGCTTATCCACAAGTATACATGATAAAACCTTTTAGAAATATCTGTATATACTCAAAGACATTTCCATCCACAGATAAGCCAACCCTTACATTTTTAATCAAAACAACATAAAAATGTACACACACACATACACAAAATCCAATTGTGAACATTAAAAACATATTTAAAAATCCATTCCCAGATTTTTAAAAAAATATTCTAAAAATTTCTTCTGAAACTTTATGGTTGTTCAGATTCATTAAGCTTCATTAAGACACTGTATCAATGTTTATTAATCTTTGGTCTTAAATAGCCCATTTTTCTATTTTACAAATTAGGAACTGAGAATAAGCACTGACTGCTTGCTTGTTTTATTTATTTATAAAGAGCCAGAGTGGTGCAGTGGTTAGAATGCACTGTTGCAGGCTAATTCTGCCGATTGCCAGCAGTTCAATTCTGACCGACTCAAATTTGACTCAGCCTCCCATCCTTCTGAGGTCAGTAAAATGAGGACCCAGATTGTTGGAGGCAATATACTGACTCTGTAAACTGCTTAGAGAGGGCTGTAAAGCACTATGAAGTGGTATATAAGTCTAAGTGCTATTGCTATTTTTATTTATTTGTTTGTTTGTTTATTTATTAAGTTGTCTGTCACCCATCTCACTGCAACTCTGGCCAGCTTACAACATCAAAATAAAACCATAAATATATACACCAATGTATAAAATCCAAATAAAATTACAATGAAAATACAGATCATTCATACACTAGAGCAGGGGTAGTCAACCTTGGCTCTTTTATGACTCGTGGACTTCAATTCCCAGAATCCCTGAGCCAGCTTAGCTGGCTCAGGAATTCTGGGAGTTGAAGTCCACGAGTCATAAAAGAGCCAAGGTTGACTACCCCTGCACTAGAGGTTCATTGGGTTTTATGCTCTTGTTCCTAAGCTTCTATGGTTGCTGTTCTTTGATATTGTCAATACCCTGTGTAGTTTTTAATAGAATGTAGTGAGCTACATTTGTTTGAAAGTACAAATAAAAAAAAATCTTCCTGGGTGAGGAACAGAACATTTTCGTAGAGTATTGACAGATTCTGTCTTGCATTATTAACATGCGGCTACAACAGAAAGGTCAAGAGATAAGTGGGAAACGTAGTATCAGCTAACTAATGCAATTCTCTTCTGTGCTAATAAGGTGACTGGGGATGAAGACACATAGAAATGTCTATGGAATGTCACAATAATTGCTTTAAGCAGCTTTGGAATATGTGAAGCAATGCCCCAAGTAGCTCTAATGATTTTGATCATGTTTCAATTTAATATTCCTCCCAGAGAAGTAATTCCCTTATATTTTATTTAAAATCTATATTTATTCTTCTTGCAGTCTTTTCTTTAGCCTGACATAAAGCTAAGCTAACATTAAACAGTGATTAAAACTTGCACTTGTTTCTTAAAACTCATCCATTAAAACTGGTAGTTAGTGGAAAGTTATTGTTACAGCCTTTTTTTCGGACATCCGTGTTATTCCCAATTGTTACTATATTCTTACTATATCTTGAACAATAGACTGCTGCTCAGCTTGTTCCTTTGTTTCTTGATATAGCCTAGTTCCCAATATGCATTACACCAATTATTAGGAAAAAATACTTACTGATATAACAAACAGGACTTAAGTTTTTGATTGAGCTTGGACATCCTTTGTATTATGTTAATGTAACGAAAATACAGAATTGTTTCTGGGACATTACTACTGCAAACATTAACTGCCCATCTATACCTCTTTGAATTACATCCTAATACATGTTTTCCATTTCAGCATTGGATCAATATCCTGATCCTTCATCATGTTATCGAACTATGGCATTATGGTCCCTCATCTGCTATGATCACTTAACTCATTCATATGCAGTGGTTAACAGATTTGGGTGTTTTTAGGAACATCTGGTGAATATTTCTGGGCTCGGAAAGTATTATTTTCATGCTTAAAATGTTTGTTATCGTGATTGATTTTATTATTAATTTATTAACAGATGATTGATAAGGTCTTAAGAACCAGAAGAAAGAACCCAAGGACAGATAAGTCATAAAGCACTGTCACATACATGTTTACTTGGAAGTCAATCCCATTCAGTTAATTTCATTTCAGAAAGAAGGCATAAAATTGAAGATTTGATATACTGTATGTATATCTAAGTCAGTTGCAATTAAATTGGGTACCCCCTCCCAAAAAAAACCCTGAAATTTTGATCAGTTTATATTTATAATCACCTTTGACTATGAGACAAGGATGAAAAAAGGACCCATTTCAGTGTAACACACTTTTTTAATTGATTTATGATTTTTCTTCTAAATATCAAGCTAAATCATATGTAAAAATTACAGCCTGGCTTTGCTTTTAATGAATGCTCTCCATTAAAATGCCAGATGAGGGTTACTGTAACTGCTTTCTCTGGAATTCTATAACCCATATATAGTCCTGTGACTGTATATTTTTTGCATTTCCACATATATTATAGTGAAAGCATACCCAAAACAAAATCAAGAACTCTGCTGGAACCTCATGATCCTGCAAAAGTGTTTTTTCTACATCATATTATGGTAAAACAGATGCAATGCACTTTGAGCTCTAAAGTTCTACAGTGTATGTGCATATTTATGCTCCATATTCTGTAAATGTGCAATGTAACCAGTATAATGTGTGAAAGCTTCTTAGCAGATCTGCACCCTGGAAGTATCAGGACCATGGCAAGTTTATTTACAAGAAATGACTGGGTAAATTCTAGGAAAGAATGATGTTGGTCTGAAGTCCATTGGAACTTTAAAAAGAGAGAATCTTTATTGTATGCTGGCTTTGTCTTTTGTCCTTTTAACTTCTGATGCTGAGGACAGATAGCACAGTGAAACAATGTGGCATCAGCTCTGAAATTTTATTTGTTATGTTCGTGAGAAACAGTTTCCCTGGTCTTCTTTCAATTGTATTATCTATCTGTTCTTTATAGAATCTTCAGGGTGATTGGTGTGAACTTAAGAATTTCTTTCTGGAACTTTTTCTCAAGCATTCCATGGATCTTCTCTCTGCTTATTTTACTGGGATATTTGCAGGCTTCTAAAGGAAATACATATGCTTCTGTCCAAAAGTAACATTTGGTGAAATAGTTAATAGTTTTTGAGGTCCTCCTACTCCCACATTGTCTTCTGAGCTTTAAGTATGTACAGAAGATATGCAGCAGTTCAACAGTGTGAATGTTTTTCTAGTTAGTTAGTTAGTTAGTTAGTTAGTTAGTTAGTTAGTTAGTTAGTTAGTTAGTTAGTTAGTTAGCTAGGTAGCTAGGTAGCTAGGTAGCTAGGTAGCTAGGTAGTAAGTATATGGCATACAATGTTAGGGAAATCTACACACCCCAAACACAATGCAGTCCTGGCAGCCTACATTGCTAGTTCATTCTGTTCGTCACTTTATGCTTATCCTTGGTGCACCACAGGGGGGTGAAACTAGCTCACCTCATCTCATGTCTTAATGCCTCGCATCCAGCCTGGCCCAGTGCCAGCTTCTGATCTCCGTACAAATGAACGCAGCTAGGTTTTTCTCACTGAAGTGGTACCCATTTATCTACTTGCAATATTGCATGCTTTCGAATAGCTGTGTGGGCAGGAGCTAGATATTGAGCAATGGAAGCTCACTCGTCTCACAGAGCAGAGGCTCGAACCACCGGAGGGTGGACCATTTCTGGCTGGCAGTTCCAGCATCATTAAACCACTGTGTCACTGCATCCCCTAATGTGTTTCTGAGAGCATTGAATGAATTTTTGTACTGCATTTTTGTATATTGATGCATAATTGATTTTTACAACTGTTACAATTAATGTGATGATAAATTATATACCCAAAACGTAGAGTTTTTCAGGTCATTAATAACTTTGGATTTATTGAGCTTGGAGCATTTCCAATAAGTTGTTTTGCTTTGTTAGAAAGAAACTACTGCTCTAGATTTAAAATTCAAGACTGAAAATATATACTCATTTTCAGCCTTTGAACTAGCTCTTCACTAACACACTAATTTACCATGTATGATTATATGATGGAAAATGTAATGTGCTTAAAATCTGAATTCTGGTTACATGTCTATTGTACTATGTAGGGGGTTTATATTGTTTTATTATATAGAAGGGTCAGGCATCAGACTAGAAGACAGAACATTGTGAGTGCCAGTCCCATTTTAGGCACAAAGTCAGCCAGGTGATTAGAGCCAGTCACTCTCTTTCAACTCTTGGAAGCAAGCAATGGCAGCCCACTTCTCAAAATCTTGCCAAGAAAAATGAAAGGACTTGTCATCAGGACTATAAATTTAGGCCCTCTCAAGAGGGCAGATATGAAGAAACTGGATGAGATACAGATTAAATTATAGGCCCCTACATTAATGCCTGGCCCATTGTCAGTCAAAATTTGCAAGAGTATTAGTGTAAAAATAATGAAGACTTTGTGGAAGGGAAAGAAAAACCAATTTTGCTGCAAAATTGATATGTACTTATTTGAGAGCAACGGTCATTGAAAACAATGGGACTTACTTCTCCACAGTCATGTACAGTGGTACCTTGGTACTCAACTGCTTTGAAACTATCAAAGTTGGTACTCAACGCATTTTGCCAAGAAAATTTTGTACTTGTCATTTGTTTGGTACTCAATGCCCAAGCTGGAACTTGTTGGTGTCAGTTGCCTCATGACTTGCTACCCTTTCCACCCAAATCAAAAGGTGATATGTTAGTTGCAGTATGTGGTAGCTCTTGCCCTGTGTACATCCTCTTGCAGTCTTACCTTAGCTGCTGTGGTCATTTTGTGTATTTTTGCACTTTCTTCCTCATCAGTACAACTGAAGTTTTTATTTTATTTAATCTAAGTATTTATTAATTTTTAGGTTTATTTCTTCTGTAAAGCAATGATATACAATCCTATTTACATATTGCCTTAAAATGTGCATTTTCTTTGGTTTGGGAATGCAGTAAATTTATTTACATTATTCCTTATGGGAAAAATATGTTTGGTACTCATTGTTTTTGGTACTCGTCGTGCATCAGTTAATGATGAGTATCAACGTACCACTGTATAAGGGAAGATAGATAAACAGATGATTTACCTAATGGACCAGAATTTAATTATATGGGATTCTTAATAATTCTTTTCTAAAAATGTAAATATTGCAAGTATTCTAATGGTACCTAATTAGCATAGGTCAAGAAGAAATCATATGGAAATGTTCCCCCCTCCCTAAAATAGTTTCATCTCTATGGTTAGATAGTGATTAAGATTCTACCATTTTCTGCTCCTATACAGTAAGTGTGGCTTTAAGGTGATATTGGTTTGCAAACCTTGGAACTTCCTTCACCCCTCCACCCCTTGTTTGTGGTATAATTGGATCTATAAAGGAATTCTCAGCTTTCTCATGAACTCCTTGACTTTTACTGTCTAGGTTGTTGCTACTATCTATTATGTCAGGCAAATGCTGGAAGCTGACAGCAGGTTAGTGAAAGAGTGAACATTGTGTCACATCACTGCAGGTGCACCCCAGTCTAATAACTTGCAACCTAAAGGTGCAGTGTAAGATGCTACTCCAACAATAATACTAAAAATTCATCTGACAGTCCCCTAAAGAATTGTATCTGGAATGTATACATAGCATGTGTTTCCCCTCTATTTTGTTGTTGTTGCTCAAACACAACAATAATTTCCCTTGTCTGCCTTCTCTCCTTCTCCTGTGTCACGCTACTTCTCTTTCTCCTGCTACTACCAACTGAAAAGTAAGAGAAGTGTTTGAGGAGTAGTTGCTGCTGGGTAGGGCTTTGAAGACTAGGAGAATTAGCAAGCCAAAGCCTGAATGCTGAGCTCTTGGGATCTGGTAGATTTTCCCCTGATCTCTGACCTTGCATACTGTAGAGTATGTTTCAAGTTCATCTCATGTGATTTAGAGAGCTTGCCAATTTCCAGTCACAGCAATTGCATAATAAATCATCCACATACTTCAGCTACATAGGAGAAACATTGAAGACAACAGCTCATATACATTTTAGGTTAGGATAAAGCTGGATCTTCTTGGTTTTTCTTCCATCCTGGACTTTCTCTAAGTCCTATTACATGACATTTCCCACCATGATTTGGAAATCTAGTATAGCAAAACAAAAACCTGAAGGTAGAAAATGGAAAATAGTATTTGCATTTCTAGATTAAAGAGTTTGCAAAACTCCACTGTCTATATAATACAGTAAAATACAATAAAAATTATTTACCATGAATATCAGTGACAGCTGTAGCTGGAGTACAATATATTTATTGGACTCAGCTTGGTTACATTTATTGCATTATTCAGCTTGAGTCGCAAATGCAAACAGTTTCTCATTTCATTTATGAATATATTGAATGCAGAATGCCATGTCTTTATGCTCAAACAATGTGGGGAAGGTAGGAAGAAAAGTGACTATTTTTTTTTGTAAAATATACATAGATTTCTTTAGAGCCCTATACACTTTTTATATTCTGAAGACTGCAACATTGAGTAATCTCTAGCTTTGCCTAGCCAAATTAATGTATCTTATCAGTTCATAATTACAACTGTATAAATCAAAGATTTTAAGGATAGTTCTTGATATTAATACTGGAGAAATAAACAACTGAAGATCACATTGGGATCTTTTATACTTTTCCTCTTATCTCTCATTTTTGTGTTGCAACCATGAGGAGAAGAGTTGAGGGGATAAAGAGAAGAAGAAAGGTCTCCAAAAGCTGCTTTATCTTTAGCAGCAAAATATAACTCCAATTTCTAAGTAGATGGGTCTCTGAAATAGCAAGGCAAATAAGGAAAAACACCATAACACAAACTGTACCCCTTCAATGCTTCCTTAGGATACTGAAGGGTAGACTTTGTGTTGTGACATCCAATGGATGTTCATAGTTATTCATTTATTAGAATTGTGGGTAAGAAACCTGTACAACCATGTGATAGCTAGGGGTTTAGAAAAGAAAACAGCATAATGGATCTAATCATAACAAATATTAAAATTATTTTTAAACTGAAAAATAAATAATTTTCATGCTAGATTTCTAGATTTCTAGCAATGCCATTTCTATTTTGGAGTTATCCTGGTTAGGAAGATAAGTATATGTTACTAGGAAATAGTAACATTTTAGCCCACAAAGCTGATCCCAACATAGGTTAGAAAGTTCATTTGAAGTCAGTCTGAATCTGCATTTAATATGAATCCTCCTTGGAATGTGGACTTTTTATTTCTGAGTACATATTTATAGGTATATGCTGAGGAGATTTGCTGAGGAGATATCATATCTCCTATATAATTAGGATCTGTGCTCACCTCTTATTCTTTCTGCTTCTGAACCTTTAAGATACAATTATTTTCTAAATGTCATAATTTGTATAATTTCTTTACGTACTGCTTTATTTATAATTATCTTGGAATTATCATCATCATTAAATTAACCAAACAGGTAATTGAATAAAAATAACATCAAGTATAAAAGTAACAATACAATAAGCATAAGGATATCCACATCTTTTCCCAAAATGCCTTCTGGAATTATTTATTCAATTCATTTATGGAAGGGCAGCAGAAAGCTTAACATTGAGGAAGAGACTATGCCATAGTTGAAGAGCTCCAATGAAAAATCATTTTCTGCAAGCAATTTTCTCTCTGGCCTAGGAAATACCTTCCCCCTAAAGAGCCATTGCTTAATTACTTTCTGGAATAATCTATCACATTCTCTACAGTAATGTAGGGAAAGGAAGCAAAAATGACATGAATAAACTTTGCACAGGACATACTAAAGGTATCGATCAGAGTTCATAGTCCCAGAGAAAATTATAAGATACCGATCTAAGAACTAGACTCCACCTATGAAGGTTAAAAATTATCTGAACGTATCAGTGAAATGTAGTGCTAACAAGTCCTGCTGACCAGCTGGTAGCTCTTCCTGCCCACCTTAATATATGACAGTGGACAGCATTATTTAGATGCTACAAGAGAAAAAAGGTAGAATTGTTTTTCCATTCTTATCATTATACTTTTGTCTCAGACAGGAATTTGTCCTAGTCTTCAGTCAGGTTCATCTTTTCTCTTCTGCCACTGGTGTGCCAGGTGCTTTTTTTTTTTTTTTTTACTGTTTTCATTTTCCAGACATCCTCAATAAACCAAAAAGCCAGCTAGGATCAGTCAGCAGTGAGTCTACTTAGGAATAATTATGTGATTTCTGGTTTCAAAATCAATGCCACATCATTGTGAAACTTTGGAATCTATCCAGTTCCTTTAGGCACCTGGGGTGAGCCATCTTAATAATCCCATTTACCCTATGGATGTAATGGGTAGTAGTATGTCTCAAGTATACCTGGAAGTAATCTAACCACAATAAAGGATTTAGTCTAATGTCCTTCATAGCATATTATATCATAAAATCAATATTTATTGCTCCAAAGTAAAACCAATATATATCATATCTTCACCTAAATGCATTCATTACAAATTACCTTGGAGATGTCCATGGTTGTCATGGAGAAGTTGAGCTCCTGAACTTTCCCAGAACCCATCCCTTAAAACATGGAGAGTACACAACTAAGGGACATCCAATCCCATTCCTGAGTACATGTCTAGTAGTTTAGGATGGAATACTGTTAGAGACAATAGCAGTCATACAGAAACAGAACCCCTAAATTCTCCCTATTCTCAAATTGATACAGAAACAGTCCAACTCGAGTACTCCTGAAGCAGAATATGTGGTGACAGAGAAATTCCTTTAATTATAATCACTTCTTCCTTCCTTGCCCATAGAGTTTTAATGGCTATGGGTTAGCAGAAGCCATTGATTTTCCATCATTACTATATAGTTAAATGAAATCTACAATAAACATTTAAACACTATTGTTAATAATAAACATTGGGAGAAAACTGTTGCTCACAGAACCTGTATTTTGAACATGCTGCCATGTTGGAAACACACTGCTGCATCAGAGGGAGATTTGGCTCAGTCTAATGGACTTTTCTTAAGTGTTCAACCTTCTTTCTTTTCAGAATACTTTGAAATGTCCGTGAAGATTCCCAAAATAAATTGAGGCACAGCATGGCTCCTCCTTTCACGATTATGCATTTTATGCATAGGCTTTTAATTTTTAAAAGTGGGTTACTGTATGAAATCTTAGCAATTATAACGTGCAGTCCAATAATTCCATACACATAAATATGTCAACCCTTTCTGACATGTTGAATTGTGCAAATAGTTCAGAGAAGGGAAATTGGACGACCTACTGCCAAGTTAGTTTGCAGCATATGTGCTGACAGACACGGCAAGCTTTTCTCAATGTTTGGTGCAAAAGATTTTGATTGGGAATATTAAGAATGAGGGAAATATTTCTGTGAGCATAAGAAATATTTAATGATGTGAGTCATCCTTAAGCAATCCCTGAAAAACTGTTGGCAAAAGCTTCAGAACCAAAAATAAATAGAGATAGTAGAGATATATCCTTGACAGTGGCTATGAACAGAAGAAAGAATGGGAGCATGCAAGAAGGTGCCATAAAAGGCATCTCCAGTTTTTTGTTAGTTCCTGTAGTGTACACTATACTGCAAAAATAATAACAACATAACACAACATAACATAACATTTCTCTCTAGGAAACATCAGTCCCCCAGAGATTAGACTGGCCCCCACTCTTAACATTCTTCCGGAAGGTGCTGAAGACCTGGTTCTGCCAGGGGGCCTGGGGAACTCAGAGTGGGATAGAACCCATTAAATGACTAGTTTGAATGTGTGTTGTCACTGGGGTGGGGGTTATTACTTTATTATTATTTTTCTTGTTATTTTTTATTCTTTTTATATCTGTGTATGCCACCTTGAGTCGCCATGTACGAGTAGGCAGCTATATAAATTTTCTAAATAAATTTTAGAAAATAAACACATACAATACAATCTCCCTTTCTATGATCCTGTAATCCTTGAATTCAGGGTAGGAGTTGGAGCGACTGGGTGGAGCTGAGCATTTACTGGCATTTTTTTTTTGCATCCTAGGAGAGAAATATCTGCCGCTATTTAGGATTGAACTCTGAACCTTCCAAGTGGGAAGTGAGTGTCTTCACCACTAGGTCACCACACCACTCAAAATATAATATATTATGATGTAGAGCAGTGTAGCATAGTATAGTATGGTGGGTATGGTATGGTATGGTATGGTATGGTATGGTATGGTATTACAATACAATACAATATGATACAATACAATACAATACAATACAACAACAATATTTATCAATCAGTCATTTGTAGGAACCAGTCATCTCTCTCCCAGGACTCTGGGTGGTGTAGTAAAATATTTAAAGCATAAAAACTATATACAATTTTACAAAGGCAAGAAATGTTAAAAACTAATTAAAAGATAGGGAGGGCTTTCAGGGCTCTAACCACCCCCATGGCTTTGTGCTCCTCTGTGTGCCCCAAGTAAGGCTGCAGAGCCATGTTCTTACCCCTTTCTGGAAGGCCAGGAGAACAGGGGTCCATCTCACCTCTTGGGTGGGGGACCATGGCAGAGAAGGCTCTCTTCCTGGATCCCACCTGTCCAAATTCTTTAACTGACGTGGTTCACAACATAATATCCTTCATGACAGGGTAGAATGGGCTGATGTAATAAAATGAAGACAATTCTGTAGATAACCTGGTCCATGCCATGTAGCTCTCTAAACGTTATAACCAATACTTTGAATTGGACCCAGAAGCAGACCAGCGCCCAATGTAGCTCATGCAGAGGTGTTACATGTGCTATTCTTTGGGTACGCAGAATTGCCCATGCAGTCACATTTTGTATCAGCTGAAGCGTCTGAATATTTTTCAAGGGTAGCCCCATGTAGTGTAATAGTTCATGAGTGACCCAGCAGAGCAGGCGTCTGAATGCAAAAGTCCAGAACCCTTCACACTAGAGTGAGCACATGGGACCTGAAACCCAATTGGTCTGGCTTTGGAAAGTAGACAATTTTGCCATCCACAGAGATAGCACTTCCCAGACCAGAGTCTCGCATAAACAATTTTAGATTGTTTTTAAGTACTTCAAATTATCCAACAGCAGAAAGAAAAGAAAAGAAATTGTCAGCAAAGGAAGTACCACTGCTTCCCCTCTACCACATGCTTCTTATCTAGATATTGCCCTAGAATGTTCAAGAGTTGGGTCGTTAAGTCCCTACAGTTTTAAATATCTTTTCCAAGGTTTTAATACTGAGAAGAAGGCAATGAGAGCTCACTGATACAATGAATTTATGAAAACAAGCTATTCTTGGAAAACTTTTCATGGAGTAACTGATAAAAAGAGTTGAAAGGAAAGAAATAAAAGCTATAAAATAGTTGAGAACCAACGTTTTGATCTTTCATTCATTGTATAAAAGAAAAAGGTGATATATGTGATCTAGGGTGAAGCTATCAAGCCGGTAAAGTCTATTTCCAAGAGCAAATATATGAAAGCAGAGTAGAAGAAAAAAGAGGAGGAAAGGTAGGTCAAAGAGAAAAATGTTGGTGATGCTTATCCAGCTGATAAGGCAGTGATTTTGCTGGAAATGTAGGAGGTTATCTCTTAAGTTCCACAACCTTAAGAGAAAAAATGCAGTTCTTCCAAGGCAGTTGGTAAAATATTGCAGATCATTAGAAGATCACTGCTGTATATAGCAAAAGGTTTGAAGTTCATTGTAGCTTTCTGGAATCCTGTTGGAAAAATAAGAAATACTAGTTGTCAATTTAAAAGTAGAAATGTAGCATATATGCTGAATGGGTGATAAAGCATAATGTCCACTCTTTCTTATGATTAAGAACCCAAAGAGAATATTTGGAGTCAAACTTGTGCTCAACCAAAGGGTTAGACAGATGGTGAAGTTTTAAATGTTGGTTTTCTTGTTCACACAGCACACAAATAGCTTTTGCAATTCATTATCCTTCATTGAAGAAATAGAAGGTTGTTGAAGGCGGCACACATCCCAAATCCTCTTTGCTTTTTGGAATTTTTGGCAAGGTTCTTTGGCTCTTGATTGCTTGACTGATTATGTGCCATCGAAGTCACTACTGACTCTTAGCAACCACATAGATAGATTTTTCTTTGTGGTAATCTGTCCCTAACCTGCTCGTTCAGGTTTTCCAACTCAATACTCTTCTTATTCTGCTTTTTCAAAGTCCAGTTTTCATTTCCATGGAGTGTCACAGGGAATAATACCATGGTTGGCACAATTCTGATCTTTGTAGATATAGACACATCACAGCATTTGAATATCTTTTGCAAGACCTTCATGGCTGCTCTACCAAGTGCTAATCTGTGGTGTATTTTTTGACTGCTGGTTCCTTTCCTTTTAAATGCTCTTGGAAGCCAAGCAAAATCACATAGGGTGCATGTGTGTGTGTGTTTATTCCATCATCACTCATATACACTCCTTTTTATGACCCTGTAGTCCATATTTGGGATAGAGACAGGGCAACTGAATGGAGCTGAGCATTTACTGGTCACATACCCTTCCTGATGCCTATGTGGAGTTCACAGCAGATATTTCCTTTTGCACCCTAGGAGAAACATCTGCTTCTACCTAGGATTGAACTCTCAACCTTCTAAGTGGGAGGCGAGTGTCTGTACCACCAGGCTACCATGCTGCTCATCGCTCATATACACATACATATAAAAACCATTTCCCTGAAAAGGTTACTCTGAAAATCTATTTTGTTGCTTGGTTGCTATTTTACATTTGATAGTTTATTTTTATATATTGTACATTTAATGTTATATGGAGGGTGGGGGTTTGGAGATTTATGGTTTGTTTGTTAGTAATATATACTGCCCAGATTCATATTGTTTGAGTTTTATAATTTTTGTAAATATTAATAAATAAAATATAAGGTAAAGCAACATTACGTACACATCAAGGTTATTATATAAATAACAACAAGCACATTAAAGCACAGACCACACTGGATTTTTTTTTTTAAAAAAAAACTGAATTAATTGTGCTGGACACTACTGCACACTTCCTTGGTGATTAAGATTCATTCCAGCAGGTCTGAGTTTTAAATAATCATGAATAAGACTAAGGCATTCTTTATTTTGCATATTTTCCCTAACATTATCTGGCAAAATGAATCCAAATGCTAATATTTCTTACGGAAAATGGATACAAGTAAACCATTTTTGCATAGATGCATTTGGATTTGCAGTTTTAACGGATTCTTCATTTTATTTGATATTTTCTCTCGGAATAACTTTGCTAATAATTCAGCATAAAAAAACAAAACAAAAAAACCTTAAAGCATTTCTACATTGAAAACAACTACCTCAGGTAAAGAAATAATGCATATTTGTAGCTGTTTTAGTTGTGGCCATTAAATCTATTTTGTTTCTTTTAAGACCTACCAGTCTAGGAAATTAAGAAAAAGCATATCTACCTTTCATGAAGCAATTCTTAGTACACTAGTCACTTCCTTGTAAGAAAAAGAAATCTCACTATTCAGATAAAGGGTGGTGAGTTCTCAAATGCTTGGATGTTAAAGCTACTTTTTATGTCACAGCTATTAAGTTTCTTCAGCTGAACATTGTAGATCCCAGGTCCATTAGCAAAGAATAGTGACATAAGGGGCAGAGAAGCTAGGGACAAATCACTGCAAATTGTGCTTTCCTTTATACTATGTCTGGGGTGATGGGCAAAATTGATTCTTTCCTTTTAAGGGCCTAATTTATTTGAAAATATTCTATTGGGTGGGCATCTGAGAGTCAATAAAGGGTGGATCTTAAGAAGTAGGCTCCAGACAATATAAATGAAGATCTCTGTTGCTTCTCTGGCCACCACCTCCTTCTTCTGTTCCTCCTCCTCCAATATTACTTTTTATTCTTTTTCTTATTCTTTCACTATTCTTTTCCATACCAAAAATAAGAGTAGAAGTCTAAATTGCTTGCAGGTACATTTTAAGATACAGTAGCAGCAGCTTCTGTATCTGAACTGGGAATCTGCAAGGGGCTTTCTTTTAAGAAGCAGAGTAAAAACTTAAGCCACCAGGGATAATGGAATGGAATCTGGTGCCAGAGATGTCTATTCCTTGTNATTTTATTTAGGGACGATTTTAAGTATAATTTTAATTGGAACACAGCCTCTAATATTTGGTTTTTAATTTGGTTTTAGAAGGGTTTTATTTTTGTATATTGTTATTGTATCTGTTTTTAATATGCTGTGCACCGCCCTGAGTCCTGCGGGAGAAGGGCGGTATAGAAATTAAAATAATAATAATAATAATAATAATTCCCAAAATAAATTGAGGCACAGCATGGCTCCTCCTTTCACGATTATGCATTTTATGCATAGGCTTTTAATTTTTAAAAGCGGTTTACTGTATGAAATCTTAGCAATTATAATGTGCAGTCCAATAATTCCATACACATAAATATGTCAACCCTTTCTGACATGTTGAATTGTGCAAATAGTTCAGAGAAGGGAAATTGGACGACCTACTGCCAAGTTAGTTTGCAGCATATGTGCTGACAGACACGGCAAGCTTTTCTCAATGTTTGGTGCAAAAGATTTTGATTGGGAATATTAAGAATGAGGGAAATATTTCTGTGAGCATAAGAAATATTTAATGATGTGAGTCATCCTTAAGCAATCCCTGAAAAACTGTTGGCAAAAGCTTCAGAACCAAAAATAAATAGAGATAGTAGAGATATATCCTTGACAGTGGCTATGAACAGAAGAAAGAATGGAAGCATGCAAGAAGGTGCCATAAAAGGCATCTCCAGTTTTTTGTTAGTTCCTGTAGTGTACACTATACTGCAAAAATAATAACAACATAACACAACATAACATAACATTTCTCTCTAGGAAACATCAGTCCCCCAGAGATTAGACTGGCCCCCACTCTTAACATTCTTCCGGAAGGTGCTGAAGACCTGGTTCTGCCAGGGGGCCTGGGGAACTCAGAGTGGGATAGAACCCATTAAATGACTAGTTTGAATGTGTGTTGTCACTGGGGTGGGGGTTATTACTTTATTATTATTTTCTTGTTATTTTTTATTCTTTTTATATCTGTCTATGCCACCTTGAGTCGCCATGTACGAGTAGGCAGCTATATAAATTTTCTAAATAAATAAATAAAACACATACAATACAATCTCCCTTTCTATGATCCTGTAATCCTTGAATTCAGGGTAGGAGTTGGAGCGACTGGGTGGAGCTGAGCATTTACTGGCATTTTTTTTTTGCATCCTAGGAGAGAAATATCTGCCGCTATTGAGGATTGAACTCTGAACCTTCCAAGTGGGAAGTGAGTGTCTTCACCACTAGGTCACCACACCACTCAAAATATAATATATTATGATGTAGAGCAGTGTAGCATAGTATAGTATGGTGGGTATGGTATGGTATGGTATATGGTATGGTATTACAATATAATACAATACAATACAATACAATACAATACAATACAATAATACAATACAATACAATACAATACAATACAATACAATACAATACAATACAATACAATACAATATTTATCAATCAGTCATTTGTAGGAACCAGTCATCTCTCTTCCAGGACTCTGGCTGGTATAGTAAAATATTTAAAGCATAAAAACTATATACAATTTTACAAAGGCAAGAAATGTTAAAAACTAATTAAAAGATAGGGAGGGCTTTCAGGGCTCTAACCACCCCTATGGCTTTGTGCTCCTCTGTGTGTCCCAAGTAAGGCTGCAGAGCCATGTTCTTACCCCTTTCTGGAAGGCCAGGAGAACAGGGGTCCATCTCACCTCTTGGGTGGGGGACCGTGGCAGAGAAGGCTCTCTTCCTGGATCCCACCTGTCCAAATTCTTTACCTGACCGGGTTCGCAACATAGTATCCTGCATGACAGGGTAGAATGGGCTGATGTAATAAAATGAAGACAATTCTGTAGATAACCTGGTCCATGCCATGTAGCTCTCTAAAAGTTATAACCAATACTTTGAATTGGACCCAGAAGCAGACCAGCGCCCAATGTAGCTCATGCAGAGGTGTTACATGTGCTATTCTTTGGGTACGCAGAATTGCCCATGCAGTCACATTTTGTATCAGCTGAAGCGTCTGAATATTTTTCAAGGATAGCCCCATGTAGTGTAATAGTTCATGAGTGACCCAGCAGAGCAGGCATCTGAATGCAAAAGTCCAGAACCCTTCACACTATAGTGAGCACATGGGACCTGAAACCCAATTGGTCTGGCTTATTGTACTTTGGAAAGTAGACAATTTTACCATCCACAGAGATAGCACTTCCCAGACCAGAGTCTCGCATAAACAATTTTAGATCATTTCTAAGTACTTCAAATTATCCAACAGCAGAAAGAAAAGAAAAGAAATTATCAGCAAAGGAAGTACCACTGCTTCCCCTCTACCACATGCTTCTTATCTAGATATTGCCCTAGAATGTTCAAGAGTTGGGTCGTTAAGTCCCTACAGTTTTAAATATCTTTTCCAAGGTTTTAATACTGAGAAGAAGGCAATGAGAGCTCACTGATACAATGAATTTATGAAAACAAGCTATTCTTGGAAAACTTTTCATGGAGTAACTGATAAAAAGAGTTGAAAGGAAAGAAAGAAAAGCTATAAAACGGTTGAGAACCAATGTTTTGATCTTTCATTCATTGTATAAAAGAAAAAGGTGATATATGTGATCTGGGGTGAAGCTATCAAGCCGGTAAAGTCTATTTCCAAGAGCAAATATATGAAAGCAGAGTAGAAGAAAAAAGAGGAGGAAAGGTAGGTCAAAGAGAAAAATGTTGGTGATGCTTATCCAGCTGATAAGGCAGTGATTTTGCTGGAAATGTAGGAGGTTATCTCTTAAGTTCCGCAACCTTAAGAGAAAAAATGCAGTTCTTCCAAGGCAGTTGGTAAAATATTGCAGATCATTAGAAGATCACTGCTGTATATAGCAAAAGGTTTGAAGTTCATTGTAGCTTTCTGGAGTCCTGTTGGAAAAATAAGAAATACTAGTTGTCAGTTTAAAAGTAGAAATGTAGCATATATGCTGAATAGGTGATAAAGCATAATGTCCACTCTTTCTTATGATTAAGAACCCAAAGAGAGTATTTGGAGTCAAACTTGTGCTCAACCAAAGTGTTAGACAGATGGTGAAGTTTTAAATGTTGCTTTTCTTGTTCACACAGCACACAAATGGCTTTTGCAATTCATTATCCCGCATTGAAGAAATAGAAGTTTGCTGAAGGCGGCACACATCCCAAATCCTCTTTGCTTTTTGGAACTTTTGGCAAGGTTCTTTGGCTCTTGATTGCTTGACTGATTATGTGCCATCGAAGTCACTACTGACTCTTAGCAACCACATAGATAGATTTTTCTTTGTGGTAATCTGTCCCTAACCTGCTCGTTCAGGTTTTCCAACTCAATACTCTTCTTATTCTGTTTCTTCAAAGTCCAGCTTTCATTTCCATGGAGTGTCACAGGGAATAATACCACAGGGAATAATACCACAATTCTGATCTTTGTAGATATAGACACATCACAGCATTTGAATATCTTTTGCAAGACCTTCATGGCTGCTCTACCAAGTGCTAATCTGTGGTGTATTTTTTGACTGCTGGTTCCTTTCCCTTTAAATGCTCTTGGAAGCCAAGCAAAATCACATAGGGTGCATGTGTGTGTGTGTGTTTATTCCATCATCACTCATATACACTCCTTTTTATGACCCTGTAGTCCATATTTGGGATAGAGACAGGGCAACTGAATGGAGCTGAGCATTTACTGGTCACACACCCTTCCTGATGCCTATGTGGAGTTCACAACAGATATTTCCTTTTGCACCCTAGGAGAAACATCTGCTGCTACCTAGGATTGAACTCTCAACCTTCTAAGTGGGAGGCGAGTGTCTGTACCACCAGGCTACCATGCTGCTCATCGCTCATATACACATATAAAAACCATTTCCCTGAAAAGGTTACTCTGAAAATCTATTTTGTTGCTTGGTTGCTATTTTACATTTGATAGTTTATTTTTATATATTGTACATTTAATGTTATATGGAGGGTGGGGGTTTGGAGATTTATGGTTTGTTTGTTAGTAAAGTATACTGCCCAGATTCATATTGTTTAAGTTTTATAATTTTTGTAAATATTAATAAATAAAATATAAGGTAAAGCAACATTACGTACACATCAAGGTTATTATATAAATAACAACAAGCACATTAAAGCACAGACCACACTGGATTTTTTTTTTTTAAAAAAAAATCTGAATTAATTGTGCTGGACACTACTGCACACTTCCTCGGTGATTAAGATTCATTCCAGCAGGTCTGAGTTTTAAATAATCATGAATAAGACTAAGGCATTCTTTATTTTGCATATTTTCCCTAACATTATCTGGCAAAATGAATCCAAATGCTAATATTTCTTACGGAAAATGGATACAAGTAAACCATTTTTGCATAGATGCATTTGGATTTGCAGTTTTAACGGATTCTTCATTTTATTTGGTATTTTCTCTCGGAATAACTTTGCTAATAATTCAGCATAAAAAAACGAAACAAAAAACCTTAAAGCATTTCTACGTTGAAAACAACTACCTCAGGTAAAGAAATAATGCATATTTGTAGCTGTTTTAGTTGTGGCCATTAAATCTATTTTGTTTCTTTTAAGACCGACCAGTCTAGGAAATTAAGAAAAAGCATATCTACCTTTCATGAAGCAATTCTTAGTACACTAGTCACTTCCTTGTAAGAAAAAGAAATCTCACTATTCAGATAAAGGGTGGTGAGTTCTCAAATGCTTGGATGTTAAAGCTACTTTTTATGTCACAGCTATTAAGTTTCTTCAGGTGAACATTGTAGATCCCAGGTCCATTAGCAAAGAATAGTGACATAAGGGGCAGAGAAGCTAGGGACAAATCACTGCAAATTGTGCTTTCCTTTATACTATGTCTGGGGTGATGGGCAAAATTGATTCTTTCCTTTTAAGGGCCTAATTTATTTGAAAATATTCTATTGGGTGGGCATCTGAGAGTCAATAAAGGGTGGATCTTAAGAAGTAGGCTCCAGACAATATAAATGAAGATCTCTGTTGCTTCTCTGGCCACCACCTCCTTCTTCTGTTCCTCCTCCTCCAATATTACTTTTTATTCTTTTTCTTACTCTTTCACTATTCTTTTCCATACCAAAAATAAGAGTAGAAGTCTAAATTGCTTGCAGGTACATTTTAAGATACAGTAGCAGCAGCTTCTGTATCTGAACTGGGAATCTGCAAGGGGCTTTCTTTTAAGAAGCAGAGTAAAAACTTAAGCCACCAGGGATAATGGAATGGAATCTGGTGCCAGAGATGTCTATTCCTTGT
>NW_015387845.1:77980-86219 GCF_001527695.2 Protobothrops mucrosquamatus
GTTTCCTGCCTGAGCAGGAGGTTGGCCTAAATGACCTCCAAGGTCCCTTCCAACTTTATCATTATTATTATTAAATGAACAATCAAATAAAAAGAAGGTTTCCAAAGCACCCTGGAGAAGGGCCTAATGCTGGGAAAGATTGAGGGCAATAGAAGAAGGGGACGATAGAGAATGAGGTGGCTGGATGGAGTCACTGAAGCAGTAGGCTTGAGCTTAAATGGACTCCAGAAGATGGTAGAGGACAGGAAGACCTGGAGAAACATTGTTCATGGGGTCGCGATGGGTCAGACACGACTTCGCAACTAACAACAACAACAACAACAACAATGTATGAAATGTTTTATCTGAATGTCTCGATTTGATTAATAGTAAGGAAACATCTTACTCATAAACTTAATGCAGGAAAGTGCAATAAAAAAGTACTTGAATGTTAACTGCAGTATCAACATTGACACTTACAGAGAGAGGAGAGACTTTTCAAGCATTATAGTCATAGGGCGACTATAAGAGGGTGGGGTTAGCCCAAGGCTGACACTATTACAAAATGTGTATGCTACAATGAAGTATTTTTGTACCATTATTTTCTATACTTTGATGTATCTTGTCCTTGGAAAACAAAGAATCTTTGCACTACCTATAACAAGGAAGAGTCACTGATGTGCAGAGGATATAGAGAAGTTCATTCATGCATGCATTCATTTTATTTGGCTGCCCATCTCAAATATTTAACTCTGTGCTGTTAATAATAAAACAATAAACAAAACCACATTTCATAGAAAAAAGCAGTCAAGCAATAATACATAGCAATAGCAACAGCACTTACACTTATATACCACTTCACAGTGCTTTACAGCCCTCTCTAAGCAGTTTACAGAGTCAGCATATTGTCCCCAATAATCTTGGTCCTCATTTTACTGACCTCAGAAGAACGGAAGATTGAATCAATCTTGAGCTGTTCAGAATTGAACTCCTGGTGTGAGCAGTGCATTCTAATCACTGTGCCACTATGGATCTTGAAAATACCCACAATCAATACATCTAAAGAATAGGTTTATTCGATACATCTAAGGAATAAGTTTATTCACATGACTCTTGGGATGCTTCAAAGATTTGGGGAGTGTGGCCTTTTTGTGTTTAGCTTTTTTTAAGCTGCTGCCAGAACTTGTGCAAGGATGAGGTACCAGTCTTCTGGGCAATGGACACAATTCAAAGCGGATAACACTGTAGTGGGTAAAGTGGTGATAGGAACCTTGATTTGGGTTTGATAGGAGTTCTATGATGCTCAAATGAAACAGACCTATGGAAGCATACAAAATAAAAATATCCGTTGTGTAACGTAAAATATTAACATTCATGTCTTTAAAAAATAAAATGTCCATGGTAGGTAACTCATTTTACAACAACCAGAACTGGCAATTGAATCTTCAATAAAATTCTATTATAACTATTACTAGTAACAGTCTGATCAAGCAGGCTGTAAATACTCCTTCAGTTACTATAACAATTTAATTCAACAAATATTTTCACAAGCACATTATAAGAAATTTAACTGATCAGTCCAAAGGCCCTTCATTCTATTCTATCATTGTTATTCCTATATAGGGAGACCTAGTACACCTAATCATTTTCAAGAACAAGAGATTTAAGAAACTAGAGGCAAAACAACCTTTACTGTTCATATGGTATGTTTTGGAGTATCAGCTTCCATAGTTTCTTTCCTTTGGATATAATGAATAAGAGACAAGTAAGGATTGGATTCCAATCGATTCAGATGGTAATATTCTGTCTAATCTATAAGTTGTATTCAACTACGTGATGGATGTTTGCTGCTGATTCAATGGCTGTTCTATTCCAGTGACACAGTTTGCCAAATAAATAAGGTGTCTTTACTCAATCATTTTGAAGTGCTGACTCAAGAATCTTGGGAAAGCAACACTGTTTCAGTCAGTACTGCTAATTAATCATCTAGTCGAATTGGTGACTTTTCAGTTCAAGTGAACAGCTATGAGAGTCTTAATTAAAAGAATCGTCTGCTATCCATGGTCCTGAAACACGGACGCTGTTTAAAATAGGCCTTTATTTGATCAAAGACTGCATTACTTCTGTATTCACTATGCTTTATATTATACTTCCAAAACTAAGCCTTGCATTATTCTTTATTTAAAAGAGATGAGCAAAAATGGTCTACAATACTTCTGCTGAGAAATTTTAGGGAAGTAGCAAGCCCAGAATATAAACCTTGAACTTTGAAGATGGATACCACTTGAAAAATCAAAAGGAATAAAAGAACTAGCAACAGTCAATATATATACTTCCCCATAGGTATAAGTTATTATGTTTCATCAAAACAAATCTGAACTGCAATCTTAACACTCTGAGGTATTTCTGTACCTTCAATCCATTAAAAAAGTGTAAGAAACCATAAATAAAATGCTGATTGCAAAAGGAAACCTTTATTTTTGTCCTATAGCCACATTTTTATTGGATTCTGTGTAGTTTACTATATTTATCAAAACTTTATTCCACTATCTGAAACTGAGACATTTATATTCTTATTAAAATCAATGGAACTTATTTTGTAGTTGTCTGGATGTGTCCATGTTTCTAAAACATCTGATAAAAAAGGGCAAAAATGTAGGCACTTAACCTTTATGCATGATATGTTCCCCAAATAGGATCTTCTGCTAAAAGGATACTTCTTCTGAAATGTCACTGATATCCACTTGTAGCAGATTTTTTAAAAAGCTTGGATACCATTGCTTTGAATTGTTTTTTTTTACTATGAACCCTGTAAAGAACATTTTCACAATCTAGGTCCACTTTCTCCAATCTAGAGTCCTTTTGAGCAACACTTCTCAATCTTGGCAGCTTGAAGATATGTGGATTGCATGCTGGCTGGGGAATTCTGGGAGTTGAAGTCCACATATCTTCAAATTGCCAATGTTGAGAAATACTTCCCTAGATAAATTGCACCACAATTCTTAGAACTCCCAAGCAGCTGACAATTCTAGGAGTTTTGACTGCAACATATTTAGAAGGCACAGGGAACCAACATCTTTCTTGATGTGCTTGTTAAAAGATGTATTTTTTCTTTTTGTTTCAAACTGAGCATATTTTAATACATTGTACAGAGTTCACATGTTTTACATTATTTTTATGATCATTTTTGGCTGTTGTTATTATAACTTGCCTTTTCATCCGCCAATCAGAAAGAGAGATAAACAGTTACTTGTGTAATTAACTAGCTAATTTACAAACCAATGAATAATGGATTGATTAGTGTATTCTTAGGGGGGGCTTACTATGTCAAGCAATGCAACCATTACTAAACATGCATTGCAATGTAATGCCAATCTAATATCCATGTTTGCATGCAAAGAGATTTCCTGGATTGAAACCAGGGAACTTCTTTGCTTTCATCTGGTGGCTGATTATTCCTTTTATGATGGACACCATCAGTTCATATTCTCGTGCTTGCAAAAAAGCAGTAGCTTGGTCACAAAAGTGTTACCCAGTTTGCTTCCAAAATGGTAGAGTTCTGAGCAACAAATTTGTCAGCAGAGCTTAGTTGGGAAGATTTATCCTGGAGTCAATTGCTCAAGCAAGGCAATATCCCAGTTAGGTAATATGAAAACGTTCTGTGCAAATCCAGATAAGAAGTTTACAAGGTATGGTAGACACATAGAGATGAGAAGGTAAGATGAGATGTATGGCGGAGAATTCTGAGTGATAGGAAGCAGTTGGCAAAACATTCTTACAGAAGAGAATAATGTTAAAGACATTTTTCCCTTCTTTTAGTGTTCCATGTCCTGCATTCAAATAATCCTCGCATTTACATCCATCCAGCCATACATCCATACATTTTCTTTCATGCAATGCATCCTTCTGCTAGTACCCAATTTTTTGGATACATTAACTACTATAAAGCAGAAAGAAAATAATAAATCACATAAAAGAAAATAATAACGACTACTTTCTTTTCAAATGCTGAATTCAACCAATGTTCAATATTCATCATCACTGCAATATGATTTATTCCTGGAAGAAAATGTTTCACACCACAATAGAAAATATTGTATTCCTGATTGCTGCCAAATAATTCCCATAGGATATGAAACAAATCCAGTAGGAGGGCCTCTGATGATAGTTACATTCATAGCACTTATGCCTTTGTGGGATAAAGCAATCCCTTCTGTGATCCCATTTTTTTAGGATCCCAGTATATGATATATTTATAGCTGATCTTTAATCCTATATTAATTTATATTTCTCTCCTGGCCCACATAAGTGATCTCCTGAATCACTTTTTGCATAAATACTATGGGATTAGTTGTAATCCATCTTTAACTTTTTACGATTTGATGCAGTTGCATTTCTATAAGAAAAGTAATTCCAAGACAAGTGTTTGGACCATTTTTTGTAGACATGTCAACTCTATTAGGTTACTTATATAGTGTCAGGAACCTACATGAAGACTTCTTGTGTGGAAGATTATAGTGATAACCACAATGAAAGAATTTAAAAAGGATTAAACATGGAGATATCGAGTTATGGAGATATATATTTTCTCAACTCTAGCAAGATGAAATGGTGGTGGATATTAGGACCCTCCAGGACAAGGTTCTTCCATCTTTAGTTCTAGATAGAATTGCCCAGACCTAGTTTGCAATCTGGGGGTTCTCTTAAATTCTTGCTCAAAGAGTAGGTGTCATCTATGGCTGGAAGAGCCATTGCATACCTTCAGATGATATGCCAATTGTGCTCATTCTTGAAACAGGAGGCTCTACTTACAGTAACTATGCCATTGTAACTTCTTATTTAGATTACTGCAACATGCTATACATGGAGTTGCCCTTGAAGAGCTTTCAGAATCTTCAACTGGTGCAGAATGCAGATGTGTGGGCAGTAAAGGTTGCTAGATATATAGCACATGTAACACCAGTTTTCTGCATGAACTGCATTGGTTACCAATACATACTGTTTCCAAGTGCAATTCAAGGTGCTGATTGTTACCCTTAAAGCCCTAGATGGCTTGGGACTGGGTTACCTCAGGCATCACCTTTTTTCTAGAGTCTCTGCCCGTCCAACTCTTTCTAGAAGAATGGGCGTGCTGTAGATGCCATCAGTCAAGAGTGTCAGCTGGCAGAGATTGGAAGATGGGCTTTTCTGCACAGTCCCTGATCTATGGAACACTCTCCCTTTGGACATTATAATAGCCCCAACCCTGTTGGTCTTTTCTAAGGCCTTAAAAACCTCGTTATGTTACCAAGCCAAGGGTGCTGGATGTGTCAAGGACTCAGTTTCTTGGCTTTATTGTTAACTAGCCAAGTATCTCAGCTGCTATGTAAATTGATTTTGGATGTTTTATTATTTTTATTGGTTTAAAATGTTTTTGCTATTTTAATTGTATATATATATTTCAAATTACAAGCTGCCCAGAATCATTGATTGAAATAGGTGGATATGGAGATAGATGACAGATAGACAGACAGACAGACAGACAGACAGACAGACAGACAGACAGACAGACAGACAATAGTTTGGGGAATTCAAAAGTTAGTTTTCTTCTAAGCCCCAGGTTCATTGCTTCTAGAATAGGCAATGAGAAACAATTCAATACATGTCTTACGTTATACAATCAAAGTTAGAATGTTTCTCTAATCAAAAAGTCTTATTCCTGCAGGTATAAATCCCTACTTGACTGATCTTGGTTTCATGAACCTAAACTACCTGAAATGGTTGTTTGTATTTAGAATAAAGAACCATGTACAGTATATCACCATGAATTTAGGAGGAAAAGTTGAATTAAACAAGAACATAATTACATAATAACAATAATGGTCACAGAATACTAGAATGACTCTTGCTCACTTTGGATAACTATCAGCTCTTCCTATCAGGAACAATTATAATTTTGGAGAAGGGCTTACTCAGGCAGGAAAAATATTTACTGGGACTTGTTTAATCTAATCTAGTTTCTGGTTCATGCTCACTCATGATTAGTTCACCCATGCCTTGGCTCAAAACACAGTAAGTTTGTTTTAAACTAGGTGCAGTTGACAATCCAGTGAGCAGTTGCAATTAAGGACTTGGTTTTGCAAAATGTTGAGTGCTTTCTATTTCTACTAAAGCCAATTTCCCAAAGAATAAAAGTAGATGCAGGTGGAATCTAAATGTTGCTTCGATGACAAGTGAGTTCTCAAGAACAACTACTCCACAGTGGAAAAAAGCTCAACGACCCTTTTATAGCAATTATAATGATAAATGTAAAGAGAGAATTAACCAGAATTTATTGATTGACACCCCACCTTCCTACAAGATATCACTAGTTGACAATGTAGGCCAGGGGTGTCAAACTGCCGGCCCGCAGGCCGGACTCATCACGTGGAAGCTGCACCCACCCCACTGCCGGCAATGGCAAAACCGGACCGATACATTGCGCGATGTCACGTGACATCGCGAGTTTGACATGTCTGAGTAGGCAATCAGAATAGTCTTAGTTAGGGAAGCAGGAAGAGTAGCACATCCAACTGGAACATAGATAAAAGTATTGCTTTTTTTTCATTTTTAGGAAGCAAAGAATTTTGGCTCCCTAAAAACAGGAGCTACCTTATGTAGATTAGCTCAAAATATATATTTATAAGACAAAGAGAAATTATTTATCATGCTAAAGAGCAATACAAATTTAATTATGTTCTAGAATCAACATTTTAAGACATCACTACAGTATATTGCCTCAGGTTTCCATCTTGCAGTAGTTTTCATATGATATTACTTTATGGATGGCTCCAAATATTGTCTGTGAATGATATTACTTGATGGATGGCTCCAAATATTGTCTGTGAAACTAGTCAGGCACAAAGACCAGGTCCATTAGTGAAGGTCCAATTAAACTCATATATTGCTAAGCAGCCTATGCAATCTTATCAATAACAGGGAGCACTTGCTTGGAGTTAGATAAGGATCCACAGAATTTAAAGGGGTTGGAAGTAGTCCACTTGTGGCGACATAGAGATTCTAGGCTGATTCCTCTTTTAACTCTACCACCTGGTTCTGCCACTCCTACAAAAAATTTCCCAGAGGTCTGACCCTCAGAATAAAAATATCAGCAAGTGAATGCTGAAAAGATTGATACAAAATACCAAAGATTGTAGAAGAGAAGGGAGTGTTCTGAGAAAGCTGAGTATGCTTGAACACGGTAAAATACCATATGTGTGATGGTATGTATATGTGTGGTACAGGGACTGAGATAAGAGAGAATTTGGAAGGTTAGCACTGCAACATTTTGCTCTGATATTCAAATCTTGTTACTACTGAAGTTGAAAAAAGGATGCTACTTCTAAGAGAATTGAAGTTAAGTATTTTTCAGGCATCTTAATGGAATCAGGACTATTTACTGATGGGATGTTGAAACTAGGATAAGATTATTTGGATATAAGATTATTGGGGCCAGATTATATGAAATTGGCAGTGATTATTGCCCTTCCAGTGACTCATTTTATAAGCTTGGTTTGCCCCTAAAGATTATGCTGTTTAAACATGATTTCCTGCTTGACAAGCATGACGGATATTTCTATAAATATGTTCTTATTAGGTGTACAATGCAGATGTTAAAAGTTTTGTAAAGGAGATACCAATGAGCAACCACAGCAACTGCAGCCTGTCACACAGCAACTGCTCTTTGAGAATTGACCTAATGTTATCCTGAAAAATAAAAATGTCATTATCATAGTTTCCACTCATTTTTCATAAACATATGTGAAACGTTAGTGATGGAAGAGCTTATGGAGCACAAAAAGGCTTATAGCTGAACATCCATCTTGAGATAATTCCGTGCATCAGTTAGGTCAGGGGTCTTCAAACCTGGCTGTTTTATGACTTGTGGACTTCAACTCCCAGAATTCCTCAGCCAGTGTGCCTGGCTGAGGAATTCTGGGAGTTGAACACAAGTCATAAAAGGGCCAAGTTTCCAGATGCTCCAGATCTGGATCCTCAAAAACTGTCTTGTATGTACCCTAATTTACAACCTAAGTGTTGGAGATGTGGCAATTTAGATGCATCTTATTTTCTTATTTTCATATTTGGTGGACATGTAGAGAAGTTAAAGCATTTTGGATTAAGATATGGTGGAATACTCAAAATATTTTCAAGAAAAAGATAAAGTTTAAGCCGCAGATATTTTTGTTGGGTATTATGGAAGACTTGGATGCGAAAGAAATGGAATTGATGTTGAACTGCT
>NW_015387845.1:86319-132490 GCF_001527695.2 Protobothrops mucrosquamatus
TAAAGTCTCGAATTTAGCAGAAATGGCCAAGATTTCCGCTTATGTGAAGGATCACTCACAAGAAAGATATATTTTGGTTTGGAGAAGATGGATAGATTATATTGAGTGTAAATATGGGACTAAAAAATATCATTTGGTTTTTGAGTAAATTTTGGAATATTATGGTTGTATAAAGGTTAGAATATTTTATTTAGTATTACCGTATTTTTAATTATTAAAGTGTTGTTATTATTATTGTTTTTAATAATTGTACTGTTTAAAAGAGAGTTAAAGGAGGTTACAGATATGTTATTTTAATAGTTGATTAATGTTAATTAGAGTATGATTATGTTATTGTTAACCCTGTGATTGGCACTGGGAAGTGAGGGGGGAGGGAGGGGGGGTGGAAGGGTACGAAGGGGAAGGGGGGGATTTATATTGTAAAATTTTATAAAAATTTTTAATAAAAAAAATAAAATAAAAAAAAATAAAAGGGCCAAGTTTGAAGACCCCTGCGGAAACTGCAAAAGTAAAGGACCAGCACTAGTAACCAGATGTATTTAATGGTTCTATGGTAACCATAAAAACAAAACTTACATATTTTCTTGGCAGGATCTTGGAACTCTTCTCTGGATGGAAATATGAAGGAAGAAATTGTATATCTTTTTGTCACATATTTCTGGAAGATAACAATTAAAATAGGAAAGAAACAAAGTTAACTCAGACTGAAAATATCTGAATAAAAAAGTTTAGATTCCTTTTTGAAATAAGAAACAGAGAAAGTGAGGAGAAGTGTCAAGACCAGGGGTCTTCAGACACGGGCCTTTTATGACTCATGGACTTCAACTCCCAGAATTCCTCAGCCAGCATGCCTGGCTGAGGAATTCTGGGAGTTGAAGTCCATGAGTCATAAAAGGGCTGAGTTTGAAGACCCCTAGCCAAGACCAGGCACTCCATAGCTCACTAGTAACACAGGGGAAAGCTTTTTCCATGCATGAAAATTATGATCTATGGAAGACCATATCTAATTCTGCAATATAGATGGACCAGATTGTCATTTTGTTACACATCCCGGACAGATAGTGCTGTCTTGTCACCACTCATGTGACTGACAGTATTATTACATTTCAGCATGAATCTAAGCCTAAGGATTGAGTTTCTAAAAAAAGAAAGTCACCTTAGGAATGAAGTAAGAACCTGTCTGATATGTAAGAAGAACTAAATCAAATCCAATTTCCAGTTTATTTATTAAAGGATCTAGCTGAGAGGAGTCAGAAATGATTGGTTATATGAGGCATTTACAAAAGGGATGGGGATCAAATCATATTACTGAAACTACCATCTTGCCTTTTTGGAATACTGATGGACTATTGCCATTTAGAATAAAACTTAGTCTATGCTAATTAAAAATTAAAAATTGATGATGCCTCTAGGTCAGGCATGTCAAAATGACGGCCCGCGGGTTGGATGCGTCACACCGAAACTGCACCCACCCCATTGCCGACAATGGGGAAAAAGTTGTGATACGTCACGAGACATCACGTGATGTCGTGAGTTTGACATGCCTGTTCTAGGTGATTCCTTAGGACATTTATCATTCCCTTGAAAACAAAGAAAGATAGTTCATAGCTGTGTGTCTGCAGGTGTGTGTGTGTACAGAAGTAGCTTTCAAGGTGGAAATTCAAAATGATTGGTTCATAGCATGACTAAATTGGTCACTTATCTTCTCTATGTGTTCCATCATATCTCTTTAAGGCCTCTGAAACACAATCAGTTTGGAATGTGAAGTCAGAAATAGTAGGTTTGAGCGTGTCTGAACATGTCCTTATTTTTTTAAAAATGTTCTAAAACATTTAAATATGTTAAAAAAAAAATAAATGCCCATGGGAAAGAAAATCTGACTCCATTGTGCAAACTGACCTTAGAAAGTTGAAGCATCTTGAATAGGGCCTTTTATGTTGAACTTATTGTCCAGATAGATTAATAATGCATGAGGTGGTCCCTCCAATGTTCAGGTCCTAAGCTATTAAAGCTTTATTTCATTATCTTAACTTTTAGGTCTGCTAGCCTGGCCATAACATCCTTTTGAGTCACAAACACTTTATGAACTTGATGCCATTTTTAATAAGAGTTACTTAAATTATAAGAACGAATAAGGTTAATATGGGAAGGTTCTATGATTCTTCATGGTAATTGGGAAACAGAATCCTGTAAATAAATTAGCATCACATATGGTTAATGGTTAATGGTTAATTTAATTTGTATACCGCCCTTCTCCCGTAGGACTCAGGGCGGTTCACAGCATATTAAAAACACAAATACAATATACAGGATACGAAAAAAAAAAAAAATCATACAAAAATACACAAAATAACCCCACTAAAACCTAATTAAAAGCCAAATATTGATTGCTGTGTTCCCATGAAGCAGGCATGTGTTCCCATGAAGCAGGCAAATATGTGTTCCCATGAAGCAGGCAAATATGCCTGGCCTAGATAGTCCAAAAATATGTGTTCCCATGAAGCAGGCAAATATGCCTGGCCTAGATAGTCCAAAAATTACTGAACACTGAACACTGAATCTTATATAATGCCAAGAGTAACTCCACTGAGTTTCATTGGGATTTATCCAGTTAAATATTTTTAAATTTTATAGTAGATACACTGGTATCCATGTGTCACTGACAATCCAGCTTGTTATTTGTAATACTTTTTGTTGTTGAGGCTTTCGGTTGGAAAATTGGAGACCAACCAGAGAAGCATATTATATCATAGTTGCATAATTTGGTCTACTTCTGTGTTATGTATAATCACATGCAAAACATTTCATAATAAATCTAGTTCATATCTATTTTTCCCCCGTTATACCACTCTCTTTGTTTACCAAATAAGGAATTTCAAGATGATAGTTATTACTGTCACTGTTCCAATAGACCAGTGTTTTTCAGCCTTGGGCATTTGAAACTGTCTGAACTTCAATTCCCAGAATGCTCCAGCAAGCATAGCTGGCTGGCAAATTCAGGGAGGTCAAGTCCACACAAAGTTGCTAAGGTTGAGAAATACTGCAATAGACTAACAGCAAGGTTAAGGACCAGATGGAAAAAGCCATAGATTCCCAACTGAATGTCTAAGTTAAGCTACTGTTATCACCATTCTCACTTTCTGGGATGTTAAGTGTGAAAGCTAATGCTGTGCTGCTATACAGAGAAGAAATACAATGGGGGAAAAACACTACTACCGAGAATTGTTATGATTTCAGCAACTGTTTCTCAATTGCTGAATGTTAACAGGTGCTCCACAGAACCATCTAAAATAAAGGGGAATTTACAGGTGGTTAGAAAGTTCCCACAGGAATTGTTCATTGCATTGTGCAAACACTGTTTGTTTCTGATCTTTTTATCTGGAATTGTTTGCTACATGTGGGAAAGGTTTCTCGTCCTTTCACAGAATTAAGGATTTGAAAGGTGCATTTAGGGCACATTTAAAAAGTACTGGTCAGTGTACACCTTTAGAATGAGGCAGCTATGGCAGATGGCTGCTTCAATTTAAATTCCTGCATAAGAAAGTATTAATTTTTAACCCAGATGCTCTTAGTAGTATCACAATGACTGTTTCTTTGGATTTCCACACAAATGTAGATATTTTTAAGGTATGGTGGAGTGTTTCTGTTGCTTTTTTTCCCCCTTTGTAACCACTGCTGTACTTCAAACAGGAGAATCATTGAAACAAAGCTCACTTAGAGCTATTAACTTTTTATTTTGTCTTATAATAAGGGTTCGTGGTCATGTGTTTATTTGTTTATTATGAGTAAACCCATGAAAGTTGAATCTTGACTTTTTGGTAAATAGCTGCACACATTTATCAGGTTTTTCAGAGAAGCGATACAAATCAGAAATAGTGTGGATTCAATAGGTTTTATCCCTGCATATTGGAAGAGTGCATTGTAGCCTTAATAGATAAGCATGCTTCCTTCGTGGGCAGTAAGAAGAAATTACTGATTGAATTGCTAATGAGAGCTAATTGCATTAGCTCTTCAGTGTCTATTAACTATAAAGTAATTCCACCCATTTCAGTAAGGAAAAAAAACATAATCTGGTTTATACCAGTGTTGTTAAAGTGCAAGACTGTGGAGACTCAATCCACTTGAGCTATAGAAACTCATTAGTTGACTTTGGGCCAGTCACTCTCTCATACTAGTGCTATAAAAATAATGTGAAAGATCTTGAGCTTCTGGAAAGAAGTGAGATAGCAAAGAGATAAATATAAATTTAAGCTTGCAAGGAAAGTGATGGGGTTTTTTTGCAGCTAGTTGGCCAGATGTAGCTGAGAATAAGGCCAGATAATTTGGTTTGCAGAGATATGTTTTCCATTCATCTGAGAAATAATTCTCACTTGGGCTTTTAAGTGAAATTAAGGAAGCTCAAGCCAAGACTAACATTAGACCAACAATATTGAATCAAACAATGCCCCAATCAAGGAACTACCAACTCAGACAAACAAGCTAATGATAAAGAGCAACCCAATCAAGGAACCACCAAGACCACTACCACCTTGACTGACAGGGCAAGCCAGTAATATATAAAATGAGAGCAAAGCCCACCTCCCTACTAGCACTGATGACGTTACCTAGTTTGTTAATGAAACATCTGCAAGAAAACAGAGAGTACCAAGGACCCCACAGTTCAACACTGAACTACAATTATTCTTTTATATCACTCCTGGTTTAATCCATGTAGAATCAAGCAATTTTCTAAAGTACTAAATTAGTTTTAAACCAAATCTTCAGAAGTGAAATATCATTTACTCTCAGAAAAAGTGATACTGGTTTAATAGTTAGGTGCACAACTGGATTGCTTCTCTGTTCTTCCATGATTAATTTTTGATATAAATTAACAAATATTACATCATTGAGAGCCAGTTTGGTGCAGTGGTTAAGGACTCAGGCTGGAAACTGAGAAATTGGGACTTCTAATCTTGTTTTAGGCTTAAAGTCAGATGGGTGACTTTGGGCCAGTCATTCTTTGTCATCCTGTGGAAGCAGACAATAGCAAACCACTTCTGAAAAACCTTGCCAAGAAAATTGCAGGGATTGGCTCAGGTGGTTACCAGGAGTCAACACTGACCTGAAGACCCAATCCCCAATTGCCTCCCCACCCGTGTTCTCTTTTCTCCAGAAAACCTATCCCCTCTAATGTCCACTATTGAGGAAGGAATCAGAGAGAAGACAACATGCAGTCACTGAGCCGAGAAATGTTAATTTTCTGCCCTTCCAGGTGGTTCTTTTTTTAAAAAAAATGTATTTAATTTATATACTGCCCATCTCACTATGCAAAATGGGTGGCTCCAAAACAATAATTTTTGTTTTTTAGAAGGCTCTCTTTTTTCCTTTCATTTATTTTAAACTGTCTCTTTTCCAAAATAAAAAAATTGGCTTTTTGAGTGAGCCAAGTGTCTGCTTAGCTAACTTTCCAACAGGCTAAGAGAAGCAGATCAGTTTTGTGTCATGCTGAGAGACTATTACTGGCCAGGTCTTAAAGGGCTGGTGTGCATGCCCTCTCTATGTACCTGGACACATTCTTTGTTCAGCCTTTATCTGTCCACTCAAATTGGCAAAATTGAACCTATTCATTTTACATTAACCTCCTAGAGTTCTCAACTTCTTTTCATTTTAGAAACCATCAGTTGCAAAAAAAGAGAATCATGGACACTTCATGAACAAGATACAGACTTGTTTTGCTTCTTGATTGTCCATCGGTACTAGTCTAATTAAGTTGTATTGCTGTGAGTTCCTGCTTTCCTATTTAGGTCTTTGGTGGTTTGTGAACATAGGATTTGTGCAGTTGAGAGAGAGGGTGTGTGTGTGAAAGAGAAAAGACCAGAGCATTTTGCAGTAACTTTGTGATGCCTGCTGTTTTGCAAATATTTCCAATTGCATGAGTTGCATATAATGGAGTAGGTAAGTTTTGGAGCCCATTAAAACAGATCCATAACTTTAATCCACCAAGTGGAATGGATTTTGCCGATGCTGGACTGTTGTCTGTGGAGGTTTGCAACTTCTCTATTGTCATAGCTCCAAGCAAATTAAAAAATCAGTTTTTCCAACCATGCTATTGGTTTGGTTGGTACATCTTTCATTAGATTGGTTCATCTCATGTCCAGGTGTGTATCAAACAAACTTTAGTTAAAAAGGTAAAATTTCTCTGAGAGTCATGTCTGACTCTAGAGCAGGATGCTCATCCCCATTTCTTGGCTGATGGAACCAGCTTTGCCCAAAGCCAATTTCTGTGGTTATGTGGCAAACATGGCTATATGCCAAAGGCCCTCAGAATGCCGCTAAATTCTCACCAAAGTGGTACCTATTTATCTACTCACATTTGCATGCTTTCGAACTGCTAGGTGGGTAGGAGCTGGGGCAAGTAATGGGAACTCACCCCATTGTACAGAGCTTGGGTCTTGGACTGGCCTCTCAGCTCTTCAGCTGACAACCTCAGTGTCTTTAACTGCTGAGCCATCATGCCCTTAAGCAATCTTTGCATCAGTTTAAATCCAGGACATATAACATGTATTTTTTGCTTTCTCTAAAATTTCTTTGTGAATGAATAATTAAAAAAAAAAACTCCATGTATTGTTGCTAGCTTCAGGCATTTGCAAACGCATGGACTGCTATGGTGTTTCAGGATAGATTGTGTTCTGTCCCAACCCACGTGAGTCCTTGTTAAGCTCACAAGGAGAAATCCCTCTTCCAACAAGCAGGCTGGAACCACAGGAAAAAAACAATCATCTTTTATTATTCACAGACCTGAGTCAATGTCCAAGGCAAACAAACACAGTTCAAAGAAAGTCGATCCTCAACACAAATGGTTGCCTTTGGCAACCAGCACCTCCCACACCTCCCCTTTTATTATGTAGCCAAGGCATGGCTTCCTAATGCCTTCTCCTTTGCCTTTGGAGCCACCCCATTGCATTCCTCTGTCCTACTCTCTTTTCTTGCCGGCATGTTCATGCATCCTGGATATCTCCTAGCTGTGATTCATCACTGTCCAACTCAGACTCCCAGCACAGCTGTGTCTCAGCCTGAGTGCAAGTAGAGGGGCCAGGCTCCTTGTCAGACTAAGTCTTGGAGATCCTCAGAGCCTTCCTCTGACTCTGATGTCACTCCAGGCCCCCCCTCCTCCTCTGATTCCTCAGACTCAACTGCCAGGTCCATTGGCTGGTGAGGAATCACAACAGGTTGCTAATTGTTTCTTCACTTCTTCTGAAGAAAGTTTTCCATAAGAGAAGATACTGTTTTTAGTAGTAAATAAAATTCAATTGAATTCAATGGTTTACAAACCTGAAATGTAAGTGACTGTAAGCTAAATTGGATGTGCTGTTTTGTGGCACCCAAAGTTTTCCTTTTGCAAGAATGATATTTTGAATTATGAGATCAACCAAAAAGGTTATTTAAAGGCTTAAACAATATGATTACTTGAATCACATGTCCTCTGTTAGCCCATTACCCTTACACCTTGGGTAATTGCACATGGGTCACGGATTTAAAAGGGATTTTTTATTTATGTATAAAATTTATTTGCCGCCTATCTCATATCCAAAGACATCACAGCCAACTCACCGCAGCCAACTCACTATGGCTAACTCACCATGGGACAATTCATCACGAGACAATTCAACAATTCAATGTAATTATTTAAAATATTTAAAAAAATATTTTAATGTTTGTCATTCGCATTTCATTTTGTCACTCCTTTTGCATCCTTTTTTAAATGATTGTCTTTCACCATTTCTTCAATATTAGTGTAACTCTTGTTCCGGCAAGTTGGCTGCAGCAAATTGGCCATGGTGAGTTGGCCGCAGTGAATTGGCCGTGGCAAGTTGCTTGTGGCGGGCTGTCCTAGACCCAAAGACACTGGGCGGAATCTTCCTTGAGTTAATCATATCAAGAAAGAAGCAGCAGGACAAAAATGAAACAAATAAGCATGTGATTAAACCAACCTTATTCAGTAATCCTTGACTTCCTACCATATGTTTAGCAACCATTCAAAGTTATAATGGCACAGAAAAAGTGAGTTACAACAGGTCCTCACACAACCATTGTAGCATCCCCGTGGATACGTGATCAAAATTCAGGTGCTTGAAAACCACCATGTATTTAGGATGGTTGCTGCATCCCAGGATTATGTGATTGCCATTTGGGACCTTCTGTTCTGTCCCAGCCGCCACGAATACTGCTCAGCTACTTACTCACAAGGAAAAACCCCTTTGCATAGAATGAGGCAGGACTTGATAAGATAAACCCCTTTTATTTTGACACTTTTTTATGGAACAAAACTCCAATCAGTCCTTTAGCTGTTGAAACGAACAAGATTCAGTCTCTGAGTTCTCAGCTGGAATGCTCAAGGTTTAAGTCCCTCAAACACACAGAAATCCGACAAACCTGGTTAAATATCCCAGAATCCTGAGGCAAGAAATCCAACGATAGAAGCACCAAGCCTTAGCATGAACAGTTGCCTTTGGCAACCAGCCCCTCCCACGCCTCTCCTCTTTATAGCCCAGCCAGGGCCTGGCTTCTTAAAAGTCTTTTACTTTTCCTGGAGAGCTGCCCCATTGCCCTCCGCTGTCCTCCACACCTTTCCTCCCTGCACATCTGTGCATCTGGAACAAGCCCCAGCTGCTCCTCCTCTTCGCTCAGTTCAGGCCCCCAACCCAGCTGTCTATCTGCCTGAGCATGAGTAGATGGGCCTGGGGTCACATCTAGCTCTGAGTCTTTGTGCTCCTCAGAGCCTTCCACAGACTCCGATGTGACCCCAGGCAACCCTTCCCCCTCATCCGATTCATCTTGACTCGACTGCCGGATCTGCTGGCAGGTGAGGACTCACAACACCTTCCTAGCCAACTTCCAACAAAGGCAATAGGGGAAGACAGTTTTGCTTAACAGCCGCATGGCTCCCTTAACAATTGCAATGATTTGCTTAACGGTTGTGGCAAAAAAGTCATAAAATTGGGCGTGACTCACTTAAGATCAGCTTTGCTTAGCAATGAAAATTCTGATCCCAGTTATGGTAGTAAGGCAAGGACTTCATGGCAAAGAAAAGTTAAGCTGAAGTTTTTCTCCAGTAATGAGGGGGAACCTCACTAAATTCAGCTTGTCCCAACTTTATTGGGAAAGCTATTAAAATTAGAATAGTCCAACAGGGAGATAAAAAGGATTTCTCATGTGAGGGGCTCTGGTGTTTACATGGGGTTATTTATGTCAGCCTAGAAATTCTTTATTACCTCTATTGTTTGTTTGGTTTTGTTTATTGTTATAGCCTTGTTTTACATATAGGCAGAAGTTGCTCACAGTTGATTGACAATTGCAGCGGTTGTATATGCCTTCTAAAATAATTGAATGAATAAATAACTCCTTTGAGCATTTTTAAAAATGTGGCTTAGATAATTATTTTTAAATCATACATAATATCACTATTAGCAGTTGACAGTCACTCAGTCTTATAAGCGACTTTTACTTAAGACGACTTATGATACTTATGACTTTCATTATACAATTATTATGAAAATAACACTTCTACATGCCATAGGCTCAGTGTGGCACTCCGTTAAGGTAATTTTTTAAAAAGGCGTTTAAAAATAGATGCATCTGCTGATTTCAGGTCTGCTCCCATCTGTTCATGTATTAGTCCATTCCAACCTATTTTGCATTGCTCATTATACAAAAATCAACAATAATATTTAAAGTTATATTTTAATTTATTTCATCCCATGAAATGTATATGAAAATAATTTCATCAAAAAGCATAATTTATTTATATGTAATCTACATATTGTTAAATGCCCATAGGTATTTTTAAACAAAAATAAACAAAGTTGTCTACAATTCAGAGAAATCTATTTTTTTTCTGATCAGCATCTTAGCCAAATATGTTTGGTGTGTGTGCCACCCAGAATTGTTCCTGGTGAGATGGGCAGCCATATAAGTTAGACAAACAAACAAACAAACAAACAAACAAACAAACAAACAAACAAACAAACAAACAATGTTAGTTTATTAACAAAACTGAATTCCTCAAACATCTCTAAAGGAACTAATTTCTATGTAGGAAATAATACTGTTTGATTGTCCATTTTTATTATTTTATAGGGGGTGATGATTTTTTAAAAACAAAAAAGGAGGAGGAGGACTATTGGGTCCTTGGTGCTCTCTGAATTTGGTGATTTTCTTGCAGACGTTTCATTACCTGACTAGGTAACAACATCTGTGCTAGAAAAGAGTGGGGTTTGCTCTCTGTTTATATACAAGTGACTTTCCCTGTCAGGGTTGGTGGGACTGTTCTATATATTTCTTTGATTAGGCTATTGTTCGATTGTTTGTCTGAGTTGGTGGTTCCTTGATTGTAGCATTGTTTGCTTCTTGACTGTTGGTCTCCTGATAATCCTGGTTGGAACTTTATGATGTTAATCCTGACATTAATCTTTGCTTATCTGGGTAGTGATGGTGGCGAGGAGGTGTTTTGTTTTTTTTATTGTCTTTTTTTTAATAGTACTCTTATCTCTATGTGTCTGTTGATGGCTGATTTATCTGAGTGCCAGGCTTCCAGGAATTTTCTAGTGATTTTGGATTTAGTCGGGTCTGGAATGCTCACCGTTTCCCAGTTGTAGCTATGATTGAGTCTGTTCAGGTGTTGTGCAATTAAAGAGTTGTATTGTGTTTTCTGACTGATAGTGTTCATGGCTGCACGCTGCTAGTCTTCTTCCTTGTGTTCTACATAGTGATTGTTACTGTCCTTACACTATATTTTGCAGATGACTCCTGAATTTTCTTCTGGGGCTACTGAGTCTTTTGGTTTACTTAAGGCATTTTGGAGGGCTTTAATTGGTTTGTGTGCTACAGCAATGCCATGTAATAGTCTGTTGGTTGTTTCTGAGATGCTTTTTTGATGTATGGCACTGTTATCCTTTTTGTAGCTTGTGTTGGTTGTGCTGTAGTGGGTTTAGTGATCAGGTACTTTTGATAAAGTTGCATGGGCATCCATTTTGTTGAAAGGTCTATAGATTATCTGTTTCTTTCCATGATTTTTAGTCTTTCACATACGCCAACACATTAACAATACAGTATATGTTAAGCCAAATTATCCCTCATAGTGTGCTTATCTCTTCTTTTGCTTTAAAAAGTAAATAATGTTATCTAAGATCAGTTCATTACAAAGTTCATAAGCATTCTGAAGAGTAATAATAATAATAATAATAATAATAATAATAATAATAATAATAATAATAATAATAATAATAATAATAATAATAATAATAATAATAAAAGTTGGAAGGGACCTTGGAGGTCATCGAGTCCAAACCCCTGCTCAGGCAGGAAACCCTACACCTTTTCGGACAAATGGCTGTCCAGTCTCTTCTTAAAAACTTCCAGTGTTGGAGCATTCACCGCTTCTGGAGGCAGGTTGTTCCATTGGTTAATTGTTCTAACTGTCAGGAAGTTTCTCCTTAGTTCTAGGTTGCTTCTCTCCTTGATTAGTTTCCATCCGTTGCTTCTTGTCCTGCCCTCAGGCGCTTTGGAGAATAGCTTGACTCCCTCTTCTTTGTGGCAGCCCCTGAGATATTGGAACACTGCTATCATGTCCCCCCTCGTCCTTCTCTTCGTTAAACTAGACATACCCAATTCCAGCAACCGTTCCTTATATGTTTTAGTCTCCAGTCCCATAATCATCTTTGTTGCTCTTCTCTGTACTCTTTCTAGAGTCTCAGCATCTTTTTTACAGGTAGAGTCCTGTGCTCTATCTCCTAGAAATTTATTTGTTACCCACCAAGGGTTATTTTATGTAGTGGAGGTGCCCATATATTTTTTCCCACCAATCAATCAATCTGTCAAAGTAACAGTTGATTTATTACAAAGCAGCATATGTGAATTAATTCTGGTTGTTTATAAGGGTGAATGTTGTTGTCTTGAGGATAACATTAAGGATTAATTGTACCATTCTTATCTAATTAATAGAGTCAGTTTGCTGTAGTGGTTATGGCACTAGGATGGAAGTGGTATGGGAGACTGTGAGTTCTTTTCCTATCTTAGGTACAAAGCCAGTCACTCCCTCTCAGCCCTAGGAAGTAGGCAAAGGCAAACCACTTCCAAAACTATTGCCAACAAACCCTCCAGGTGGTCTTGAGGGAAAACACTGATTTGAAGGTGCACACACATAGTCATTCAAACATATTTAATTAGGGTAGTAATCCTAATGTTCATATCACTCAAGATTGGCCCAAGACATTAATTATGTGATATATTTATTTTGAAAATACTTGCTTTTGTTTTTGTTTTTTTTTACCTTAGTCCTGAATATTCTTGTCCCTTTTTTCTTGTTCTGATCATATTTTCCCAGGGCATATTTTTAAAGAGTTCTTCTTTGCAGGAGAATTAGCATTTTACAACAGAATTCACACCTCAGGTATTCATTGTTCTAGGAGCTAGACTGGGGAGTGATTTGTAAAGTTGGTGCTCTTCACAAACTAGAGTGAAAAGCAGATATTTTGAAACTATGATTATACTATGACCTCAACATGTGTTTTTTTTTCTTAATCCTCTTGAAAAAAATAAAGTTACTTTGAAGAGGCATTGAGCTGGTCTTCTTAGCTTTCGAATTTACCCTCAGCATCATGACTTTGCAATAAATGAAGATATGAAGTTGACATAGTAGCAGAGGACTTTTACCTATGTGCTTTATAGCAAGAATCCCCAATCCCTAGGCAGAGGATTGGTACCAGTCCTAGCCCATTAGCAAGGGCCATGCAAGCAAGTGAAGCTTCATCTGCGCATGCATGGGATCTAGGTAGCATGCAAAACCCTGACCCCCCCCCCCCCCCCCGTCTGAGAAACCAATCCCTGGTGCCCAAAAGGTTAGAGGCAGCTGCTTTATAGGAGTGAACATTACAGAACCTTTAACCCCTTTCAAACTCATAACTTGGTACTCGTATTCAATAAGAACATAAGAAGAACACTTACTGATCAAACCATCTAGCCTATCATCCTGATTCTTACAGCAGTCAACCTCTAGGGAATCCAGACCTAATCCAGCCTCCCAAAAAGTGATATTGAAATCCTTGCAAGTCTGTCATATACAAAATATCTAAATACAATACTACAACAATAAATGAATAATAACATCAAATAGATAATTAAGACCAGATAAACCCATAAATATATTGGCTACTCATAAAGGTCTAAATGTGTGTGTGCTTTCAAGTCAGTT
The DNA here is from genome assembly GCF_001527695.2 of Protobothrops mucrosquamatus. Lineage (NCBI taxonomy): Eukaryota > Metazoa > Chordata > Lepidosauria > Squamata > Viperidae > Protobothrops > Protobothrops mucrosquamatus. The sequence goes on from NW_015387845.1 coordinate 99,548, forward strand.
TTTGGCTCCTGGTCCCTGCAGAATTTCTTGGCAGAATTTCAGAAATGATGTGCCATTACCTTCTTCCTAAAGCCGAGTTAGAGAGATTGGCTGTAGGTCTCTCAGTTGACTTTGTGCTTAAGTCAAGACTAGAACTCATATTATCCTGATTTCTAACCTGATGCCTTAACCACTATACCAATCTGGCTCTTAAAGCTTTAAACAGATTAATATAACTAAATATTTTGAGTTGGACTGCAAAATTACCAGATAATTACCAGATAGGTTCCAGTCCAGGTTCAACCATGAAAGCTCACTCAATGATTTCAGAGCCATAACTTACTCATGCCAACCTGATTCTCAAAGTTATTGTGGCAAAAAACTAGGTCTTGTGCTATATGCTTAGATATAATATGCTAGATATAAGCACATTATATATAAGCATTAAGCAGGTGGAAAAACTGCATAAATAGGAAGCAATATTAACAATGCCCCATTCCTTACACTAGAAAGAATCTACCATCCTTACATCCCAAAGAATCTAATATAACATTTCTCAAGGGCATTGGGAAACTGAAACTGTAACCCTGTCTTACAATGCTCCAGGGAAGTATTATTTAAGGTTGTTGTGTGACATTTTAAATGATGGCTTATACTTGCTGGTTTCCAGCAAAGAACCCCAGGCTGCCAGAAATTATAAGGTGCTAAAGCTAGGTTTACTTATTAGGACATAAATGCTCTACAATATTTCATTGTTTTTCTTGCAGAATGGTAGCAATGAGAAAAATTGTTGCATCACGAACATAAATGAAAAGACTTAGCCATTTATCCAGAATAAACATGTAGTTATTACCTCTGTATGATAAAATGAGAGTTGGTATCTGTGCCTGCCTATGAAAATACACTATTATTAATGTAGCAGTCTTTGAAAATATTGAATATCTCTTCTGCAGTAATATAGGTTGTTTCAGAAGATATATTTACTCTACTTCTCTCAAGCATATTAAATTCATGTTAAACATAGGCTGAGTGAGAAATGTCTTTCAAAAGAAACCTCTTTGCTTCATTTGCTTTGAGAAAGTCCTATTTTTATACACACAGAAACACACCACACATAGTGGTGTTATTACACATTTAAAATCCAGCTATCATATAGTCTTCAGGAGGAGAAGTGCAATGGCCTAGAGATGAAGACACTCACCTCCCACTCAGAAGGTTGAGAGTTCAATCCTAAGCAGCAACTGATGTTTCTCTATCAGGGCACAAAGAGAAAATATTTGCTGCGAACTCCACATAGGCATCAGGAAGGGCATCCGGCCAGTAAATGCTCAGCTCTTTTCAGTTGCCTCAATTTCACCCTGATAAAAGGGGGAAAATACAGTCTTTGAGAGAGCTGGCTTTACCTCCAACTTATAGGCAACAAAGGAAAAATAAATAGCAATGTGAAATCTGGTTGAAATGTGTTTTCCATAAACTGAATACTAGAAGAAATTAAGAGAGAGCTGAAATATGTCTAGATGGAAACAGTTGATAAAGTAAGGCTGCACAAATGGGTGGGAATCAGGTAAGGTATGTACAGAAAACAACATTTCCAGAATCTGGTATATATTGTATCTTCTATTTATGAACTTCTATTTATGAAAGAGCATATTAGAAATGTAAACAAGCAATTTTAAAGAGGGGAATTGGGTAGCATCCAAATAATCCATGATAAGTATTATACTTGTGTGCATGGGCATGCATGATCCCCTTGAGTTAGCCTCAGAAATCACTATGAGTTTCACAGAAGCTTGGCCTTCTCCAGCAACTTAAAAAGCAAAACTAAAAATCCCTAAGGTGAAGAAAATTGAAACTTATTTTTTTTTCTGGATCATATTTTCCGCAGCTGATGTTAACAGTCATGGAAGGGTAGCAAATCATCAGTGTAACTCAGTATGTGTTTTTTTATCCAAGTAACATTTCAATAGTTCAAATAAATCTGTAGACATAAAAATAAGGTTTATATGTTCTCTGAATTTTTCCTCACAACTTTCCAAAAAAGGGGCCCCTCTTTTTTTCTTTTGGCATTGGAGCATGGCTGCTGAAATTATCCGGTGGGAAGAATTTCTTCAAGATATCGGTAGCTATGATGGTACTTGTAAAAATGTTGGATATCCTAGTTGCCAGGATATCTTCCCTTTGGGCTTAATGGAATTGTTGAACAGTACTGGGATATACAGTAGATTTAAAGGGGGAAAATGCTTGGGTTTCATGTGGGCAAAGCACCTTAAAGAAGCTGTATATTTTTCTAGGATGTTGCAGCTGTTGCTGATTTAAGGTAGTGCAATCAAGTTATCCAACAGATATTCTACTCAAAAGTAGCTTCTCCTCTTTCAATTTGAACTGCTGCATGGCCTCGTCGAATTGTAGGAATTCAGGAAGGCTACACATCACTGGAGAAATGATACTAGAAGAAAAGGACATTCAAGTCTATTTTTCCAGTTGTAATTCTAGTTATCGGTGATAAGGAAAAGCAAGGAGACCTTGCTTCTCTTATGAAGACTGTTAGTAAATTTTGATGTTTCTAAGTTGGAAATCTTGGAGGTAACTTCCTCTGTGTTGATATAAGTGGCTGCTCTGATTTGTAAGAGAACACAAGTTTCTACTATAGGCTATCTCTGGTTCTAACATAAGGGAGTCTGATAATTGCTCCTACTCCTACTTACCTGTATACCAACATGAAATGACTGGATCAGTTTGATCTGATGAAGTAGTTTTCTAATAAACATACTGAAAAGCTATGTGATTCTAAAGAATAGTGATCCTATGCTCCTTGTTGTTGTTAGTTGCGAAGTCATCTCTGACCCATCGCAACCCCATGGACAACGTTCCTCCAGGCCTTCCTGTCCTCTACCATCTTCTGGAGTCCATTTAAGCTCACGCCTACTGCTTCAGTGACTCCATCCAGCCACCTCATTCTCTGTCGTGCCCTTCTTCTATTGCCCTCCATCTTTCCCAGCATTAGGCTCTTCTCCAGTGAGTCCTTCCTTCTCATTAGGTGGCCAAAGTATTTGAGTATCCTATGCTCCTACAGTAATTCAAATAGATCCCAACACTAAATAGGAAGAAAGTATATCTGTATAAAGTTGCTAAAATTATCAGCTGGAGAGCTGACAGCCCAGGTTTAAGACTCAAGAACCATGCAACGGTATGAGCTCCCATTACTTGTCCCAGCTTCTGCCCATCTAACAGTTTGAAAGCATGCAAATGCAGCTAGATTAATAGGTACTACTTCGGTGGGAAGATAACAGTGTTCCATGCATCTTTGGCATATGGCGATGCTGGCTACATGACCATGGAAATTGTCTTCGGACAATTCTGGCTCCCTCAAACAAGAAACAGAGATGTACCCTAGTGTTGGACACAACTGACAGGGAAAACTTTACCTTTTTTATATTTATTTAATATCTAACATATGTATTACACTTTATTTTGCTCTCAGAATATCATTTTTACCCTTGATACAATTATTAGGATTGCTAATCTGAACCCTTGGTCCTTGCACCTAACCAAGATTTTCCTATTATCATCATTTTAACCATAAAATGTTACATTTTACATTTAGGACCCTTTACGTTTCTTCCCTTGAACCACTAAGAATATGTCATGAACAATTATCATCCTCTAAAAAAACCTTCCAACTTTGTTCTATTCATATTCAAAATCAGTTGCTGGAAATACCCATCTAATAAGGCTTTAAATTCTTTTTTTAAAAAAAATAACTGAGCGCAAAACATTTTTCTCCTTTCAATGTGCTGCTAGAGCGGGCAGACCAGCCATATTTACCCTTTCTCTACTATTACATTTAGTGCCAGGCAGAAAAATTCTCAAACATTTTTTTCCTTACATTTCTCACTTATTTTGATAAATGACCATTTGATTTTGAAATGTGTCCCAAAGGAGAAAAACGTTGCAGAGAAATTATCACGGGTAGAGTGTGGCACTCCTATACTTATAATCTTCTTTCCTGTGATCTACAGCTTTCCTGTTTTCCCACACTTCAATTAAATCCCAAGGAAAGATGTAATACATGAGGAGGAAGAGGAAAAGGAGGAGGAGGAGGAGGAGGAGGAGGAGGAGGAGGAGGAGGAAACTCTAGCCCAGTAGGAAAGAGAAGATTAAGGAAATATAATTTAAAATTTTAAAGATCAAAACTAATAGCATATAAAAATCAATAGGAATGTAGTATAACTGGAAAACAATACTATCATATTACATTATATTGCATTATATTATATTATTATAACAGTGAAATAACATGCCATAAAGAGCCAGCTGTGCAAAAATCCAGATAGCTATGGTTGCACCAGTTAAAGCATTACGTTTATTTCAAAAGGATCTCTTGTAGAACACTTTTCACTTATCTAATCTGAATATGAACAAAGCATGAGTAGTCAAGACAAGATCCATCATCAACAGTTGGTGTAGTGATGCTTATAAAGGGCATCCATGGGCACCATTGCTTATGACTGCACTGGGCATTTCCAAGTAGGGAAGCTGGTAACGTAGTATTTCTAAATCTAAGACTAGTTGAACACCCCCATTGTAGATTGATTTTATTCCCTGTTAGATGAATAAATGATATCCATGAACAGATTCATTTTAAGATAGTCACAGTACCATATTTTCATACCTGCCACACCCACACCTTTTGAGAAGAACAAAAATATAGATAATAAAGAGAGGTTTTTCCCTGCCAACTTTTTATGTAAGTGAAAAACCAAATTACAATAAATCCAAAGACTCAACATCATCAAAAACTATATCAATTTAAGAAGCTATTAGCTTCTCCAACTTTGACCCCAAATAATAATATGTTGAGTGATGGTACAAACTTCAGGATTTAAAAGTGGTTTTGTTGCCTTTTTTGAAGCAAAGAAATAAGCATTGCTTAAGTCAATGAAATGTTAATTAGGACTGATGTTTAAAGAATAAGTCTGGTTATGGCACCTGTTAGTAAATAGGACATACAGAAATTTGGTAGTAGATCTCAATCTTCCAAGCAACTCTGAAGCCACTTGTCCATGTCTGCAGATAGCACAAGTAGAAATGGATTTAAAATAGCTTCATAAGACTGCATATTACCATATCTATCTTTGACTGTGCCAAATTGTGGTGTAGAAATGTGAGTAGTTTTATTTGAAAAGTGCAATGTAGACTGGTCATAGCATGGCCTAGAGATTGCTTTTAACTGAACCCCAAAGTTATCTTCAAAAATTTCTGATGGTCAGACTCTGCAGGGAAGAGAAATAATTACCCCAGTATAACCTAGTTCCTGAAAATTGTAGAAAATTAAATAACAGCTAGTCCAACCTATTGGACCATTCTTGCTTAACTCCTTCCTGCTGTGATCTTCAAGGAAATATTAGGACCTATTAACAGAAAAACCCCAGTGAGCTTCTTGTTCCATTTTTAGTGAGAGATGTGAAGAATTTATGACTCAACTCTAATCCAATTAAACCGCATTGTTCCTATTAGATGTTCAGCTAAAAGTAGCAACATAAGCACATTGATCAAATATAATAAAAGATACAGTTCAATACCTCTGCCAAAGAAGGAACATTGTAAGTTACTGTTTTCTTGCAGGATGTGTTGTAGTAGTAATTTTTTTTTCTTGTGTAAGTTCCTGCCCCATTATCACATACTGTCAAGGTAAATGGAAATATGAAAACTTTTAAAAATTAAAGATAGCTTTCACTTGATAGTCTGCTTAATATCTCTAAAGTAATGCCAGAGTACTTTGTTAGAAACAAGTGTTCTTTTTTAAACAACACAGAATAACCAATAAATATTGCAGTTCCATCTATCGTCCCCTCAACTTTAATGGCTCAATAATGGCTGCAATTTTTCTTAAAGATTTGAGAAATATGCAGTTTTGCAAAGGAATGAGACAAATTCAAGGTGATTCCAAAGAACATTTTTTTCAAGAACATTTGTAGATTTCTTGAACAAAGTCACATAGGTTAAGCTTATTTCAAAGTTATGGAAAGAAAAAAGAAAGAACCTCAGCCCTAGTTTTCTGTGCTAGAATATTTTAACACTGGAATTTATCTTCTAGGTGGAAATCGCCTAAGTACAATAATGGTTCTGCTGTTATCATACAAGATAAACACAATGTATAACTTTTGTCTCTCAGTGGACAATTCTTTCTTCCTTTTATAATGACTAAAATTACCCTAAAAATTGCCCAAAGTTGAGTCTATAATAAATACAATCACAGTTCCAGTAGAAAAAAATTACTAGTAACATTGCCAACCCTGAAAATAATATGTACATATATATATATATGATAATATCCTATTACATGAACTCAACCCTTCCCAAGTTTCATTAAATTTTAGAAAGCATGAGGGAACTGGAAGAGCCCTGTGGTATCTCACATTGAATAATTATGGGATTGGTAGTTCCTCTCCAGAAATACTGACTGGAAATGTGCTCATCTCCATCATAAAAACATTTCTCTAGTCTTCAACTTTTGAAGGTAATCCAGAAGGATAGTGTGGTCTATGATATTAAATGTCACCTAGAGGTTGGGATATGGTTTCCACAACTAGGTCCTCATAAAATGATTCACAAAGTCATGAATGCCATTTCAGCCCCTTGGTCCAACTTTTTTTTTTAACCAAAAGGATCTGGATAGTTTGCTTCATCTAGGAATCCTTTGTCTCTCTCCTCCTCCCCTGCTTCGAAATCTGCTATGCTGCCAGGTAGGAAGAGGGGAAAAGTTCCTGGGAAGGATGAGTGAAGAATACTAGAAATGTTTGCAAAGAGTCTATACTTCCAGCAGGTTTCTCATGGTGTTGAAGAAGACTGTTGAGAATACTATGGAGAACCAAGAAAACAAGGAAATGTATCATAGAACAAATCAATTCAGAATTCTCATTTGAGATACAAATCACCAAGCTCAGATTATCATGATTTGCACACATTATACAAAGCCCCATCTTCCTTGAGAAGTTTATAATGTCCATCAGCAAGATGGACAGATTGTTTACTATGGAGATGGTTAAACTATTGTAAAACTTGAAAGGCCAGTTTTGGGACAAATCATCCTGAAAAAGATCAAACTGTGTTGGCTAAGAGCTGACTGACTTAATGGCATATCCTCTTCCAATTTTTTAATTGATTCCCTACTATCTTGTTTACTATTTTTCCTGGAAAAGAGAAAATTGGAGAAATGTATTTAATATGGCTGGATCAACAGTCTCTTTAAAACATATTCTCTTCAACATCACCTCTTTCAAATCTACTGGCATCCCTTCCTTCTAAGTCCAGACTAACTGCATCTATATTCACTTGAATCCAGATGTACATGACTCACCTCCTCTGGCTGCACAAAGGACTAGGTTTAAACATTAGTCTATATCAAGCCCCAAAGAACCAAGAACAACATGCTGAGTTACATCTGAGTAGCTTATTGTTGTTCAACTATAGACAGAATCTTGCCGCATAACTATAGATATACTCTGAGAACTGCTAGGGAGAAGCTGTCTTAACCCTCTTCCTGCCTATCAGACTTTCCAAGCTTTGCAGCCCCCCCCCTCCTGGGACTCCAGACTAGTTTCCACCACAGTCCACCTTACCAGAGGGGGACCTAATACTACATAGATTCTTTCTACTTCATCTGGTTCTTCAAGCTCAAATGAATGCAATATTATTTTACAACACATAATCTTTGTCATTTACCTGACTCAGCCCAACTGCCTAGATATTCTGTGAACATTTGAATTATATTCAAATAATCTTGCAAGTTGGCAAATGTATTTTTCAATGAGAGCTCAGTGTTATTAGGCTGTTGTGAGTCATCTCTGACATTTTGAGTATGCCACTCATAAGAACAAACATCTTCTGGCTACTAGATATGCTGGACAATGCTTCAGAATGAGGTGAAATAAAGCAATGTGGCCACGCTACATTGTCCTTCAGAAGAAGAGGGGCTATGCTGATTTCCAAGTAGAACAGTCCTTCAAAGTGTTGCTCAGTTCTAAAAAACTCCCAAAACCTAAGTGCCAATGTACATTTCTGTAGAAGTCAATCCATGACAAGCTTATTTTAATATACAGTTGCATACAAAAACCAAATTGTGTGTTTCCCTGAACCCTAGGCAAACAATAGCTGATATAACTCTGTAGGGTACAAACCATAAATGACATATTTTTGGAAACGTAAGTGCATTCTTAATATTTATGTGCAGTGATTATCATCCCAAATTTAATGTTCACTGACCTTAGTCTTTCGCTAAATTATGGACTAAATAACAATTTGAAGTAAATCTGGGAAAACAGAAAATGTTCAAAAAAGTTTGGATAAAGGTAGCAACATTTTTGCAGATATGGTTTCGAGATTACTCAGCCTTCAAAAATAGCTATGGTGATATTAATGGGAACAGGAAATGATATTGCTTTTCTGTCTTCCCACAACCTGCTTATCATCAAAAGGCAAGTCTTAGCCAGTTTATCTTTTTCAGCTTTATATCCTGTTCTGAAAGGTACAAAGCAGCCAGTGAAATACCACGCATGTACCCCCACATGTTGATTTAGATGAGTTAAAACTTATGCTTATTGCTGAGACATTTCCCCAATAGAATCACAGCAACCTTATTTTTGGCTCTGAGGAAGCAAACTATAACATCACAGAGGGTTTTTTTTAAAGAAATAAATCTCCAAGGAGTCAAGAGTGTGGTGTATTGATATGATTAGAATGTCTCGTTCCTGTCACACCTAACAAAAGTAGACAGTTTTTAGAAAAATCTCAGAGATATATCAGGTAAATTATTAATGGTACCTCATGAAATTTTGGTTCCAGTCCAACTTAGATCTCTTCTGGGCTAAATCTTACTTACATTAATGGTTCTTGCTTCTAAGTAACCAGACTTGGCATTAGCCTGCCAATCAATTTTATAAGCTCTCAGAAATTATAACTCATTTAGAAGGGGAATGCATACGATCTACCTCAGCCTTGTGGCCTTGACAGAGACAAGTAGGGTATTGCTTCAGTTCAATCTGAAGGAACTCTATAATCAAAGCCATGGATAAAGAAAATGTTCTTTCAAAATCTACATCCTACTGGATCCTATCAGGAAATGGCTGTCCTTGTAGATATCTTAATTTTATATTCCAGTACCAATGAAGCTCAGAAACAGATATATATCCAAGTTCAAAGCAGAAATAGTGTTACATGTGCTTCCAGGTGTGACTTATGGTCACTCATTCAGACATCTACAGCCCTGAAAAATAGCCACACTCTAATCACTTTCAACTGAACACTGAGGTACAAATGATTCTTTAGAATATACGAAGACTCAGTGAATATATCATAGCAGCAAGACTGTAGTTGTTGCAACATATATTTGTTCTTTCTCTCTCACACACACACATTCATGCACACGTACCCAGAGCCTTCTGGCATCAGTCAGAGGGACAGAAGCTGTGTAAAAGTCTGGATTCAAAGACAACTCAAAAAGTGGGTGAGCTTCAGGACCCCTTTCATCTCCTAAAGTCCTTGCTTGCTTTGTTTTGTTGATTGACAAGCCTGGTAGCAACTCTTGCCTTATTGATTTACAGTTTTGGTAGTTGATCGGATTGGGAAGAGGGTTTCCATATGCTCAGACCCAACTTCCTTTGTCTGGTTCAGGTAGTTCATTTTTTCCCCTTTAGAATAGAATAGAATAGAGCTGGAAGGGACCTTGGAGGTCTTCTAGTCCAGCCCCCTGCTCAAGCAGGAGGATCTATACCATCTCAGACAGGTGATTGTCCAGTCTCTTCTTAAAAATCTCCAGTGATGGAGTACCCACAATTTCTGGAGGCAAGCTGTTCCACTGGTTGATTGTCCTCACTGCCACGAAGTTTCTCCTTAATTCCAGGTTGCTTCTCTCTTTGATCAGTTTCCAACCATTGTTTCTCATCCTTCCCTCTGGTGCTCGGGTGAACAACATGATCCCCTCTTCCTTGTGGCAGCCCCTCAGATATTGGAATACTGCTATCATGTTTCTCCTATTTCTTCTTTTCTTTAGACTAGCCAAACCCAAGTCCTGCAGCCGTTCTTTGTATGTTTTAGTCTCCAGGCCTTTGATCATCTTAGTTGCTCTTTACTACCTTAACAACTTAGTTCCTTTTATTTACCTCCCCTGAGGGATCTTTTACAAAAGATTCCTGGTTTTTGTCCACTTTGCTTATATGCCTGCTTCATCTTTAGATATAGTAGCTTCAGCCTAGTCTCACAGTTGGACCTAAACCCCAACATCCAAATAGCACATCTGCAACTACAAAGCAAAATAAAAAGCAATTTTTCTGAACTAAAATTAATGATGCTTTCCTTTATTCTCTCTCATACACACTTAACCATATTATAATGGAAGAGGTTACTGAGTTACTTGGCAATAAATTCATAGATTTTCTGGAGGAATATTTAAACTAAACAACGGGGACAGTGAGTTAATTGATACAGAACATCCCTGTCCCCGGCAATCTAAAAATTATAGGGTTATCAGTGCATGTAACATAGATGTATGTGTGGACAAGAATATCAACCTTGCTGTCAAGCAAAATCAAGCTTTTAATAGAGAGTGCCACACAAAGTGCACTAACCAAACAGGTGGTAATAAAATAGGGGAACTCAGGCACCACACAGGTTATGTAGAAAGTAAACACAGGGTCAGTCATAAAGGACTCAAATGTCTGTATTCCAATGCACAGAGTATGAACAGTAAACAGAGTGAACTAGAAATTCAGGTTAATGAGGGCAGATATGATATTGATGCCATTACAGAAACATGTGGGATGAAATCCACAAATGAAACACACAGCTAGAGGGATTTAAATTATTTAAAAGAAACAGACCAAATAAAAGAGGAGGTGGAGTTGCTCTCTATATAAGAAATAACTACATCTGTACATAAATAGAGCACAACAATGATGAAAACTATCTTGAATAAAAGGGGGGGAAATGACATTGCCATAGGTGTATACTATAGGCCACCCAACCAAACAGAGGAAATAGATGGACTTTTTGCTAGTCAGCTAACTAACGTATGTAGGAAGCACATCACAATAGTAATGGGGGGGGGGCTTTAAGTACCCTGACATCAACTGGGAGACAAACTCTGCACCAAGTGGAAGATCAAACAGATTCCTGACAAACCTAGCAGACAACTTTGTCTCCCAAAAAGTAGAGAAGGGAACTAGGGGATTAGCCATATTGGATCTAATTCTCACCAACAGAGATGAAATGATAGAAGGTGTTGAAGCCACAGGAACCTTGGGAGGAAGTGATCATGCAATATTGGAATTCAACATTATGGAAGCACAAGCAATAGAACACAGTCAAACTAGAGTCTTGGACTTTAAGAAAGCCAATTTCAATAAACTTAGAGAGAGCTTGGGAAGGATTCCATGGATGGGAATCCTCAAGGGAAAAACAACTCAAGAAGCTTGGGAAAGCACAATACCAACAAAGAAGAAAAATAACAGCTCTTAAAAGAAACCAGCATGGCTGCATAAAGAACTCTCTGTTAAATTGAAAGATAAAAAGGACAAGAATAAAAAGTGGAAAGAGGGGCACATAACTAAGGCAGAATATGAGCAAATAGCCCAAGCCTGCAAAGATGAAGTGAGGAAAGCTAAGGCTCAAAATGAACTAAGGCTTGTGACCAAAGTCAAAAAAAGCTTCCTTCAACATGTAAAAAATAATACAAAAGTTAAGGAAATGATTGGTCCATTAGTGGGGGAAAGTGGCAAGAAGGTGACAAGCTGGCAGGAATAGCCAACACTCCAGAAGACAGGCTTAATATACAGAAGGATCTGGACAGACTTGAACACTTGGCGCTATCTAACAAAATGAAATTCAATGGTGAAAAAAGCAAGGTTCTACATTTAGGCAAGAAAAACCAAATGTACAGGTATAGTAGAGGTGCTACCTTGCTCAATAGTAGTAACTATGAGAGGGATCTTGGAGTCCTAATGGATAATCACTTAAATATGAGCCAGCAGTGTGTTGCAGCTGCCAAAAAAGCCAACATAGTGCTATGCTGCATTAACAAAGAGATAGAATCAAGATCACATGATCTTAATACCACTTTACAATGCCTTGGTAAGGCCACACTTGGAATACTGCATCCAGTTTTGGTCACCACGATGTAAAAAAGATGTTGAGACTCTAGAAACAGTAGAGAGAAGAGCAACAAAGATGATTAGGGGACTGGAGGCTAAAACATATAAGGAATGGGTATGTCTAGTTTAATGAAGAGAAAGGCGAGGGGGGACATGATAGCAGTGTTTCAATATCTCAGGGGCTGCCACAAAGAAGAGGGAGTCAATCTATTTTCCAAAGCACCTGAAGGCAGGACAAGAAGCAATGGATGGAAACTAATCAAGGAGAAAAGCAACCTAAAACTAAGGAGAAACTTCTTGACAGTTAGAACAATTAACCAGTGGAACAACCTGCCTCCAGAAGCGGTGAATGCTCCAACACTGGAGGTTTTTAAGAAGAGACTGGCAGCCATTTGTCTGAAATGGTATAGGGTTTCCTGCCTGAGCAGGGGGTTGGATTAGATGACCTCCAAGGTCCCTTCCAACTTTATTATTATTATTATTATTATTATTATTATTATTATTATTATTATTATTATTATTATTATTATAGGTGGCATGCAAATGTTTGTATAAATAAAAGATAAAATACACACATACACCTCTTCACAAAATGCAGGCGAAAAATACAACACTCTAGAAAACACAGTTTGGGTAAAGAACAGAGGACTCTATTCACACAGACAGATTGTTGCAAAGCAGGAATTTATTAGCGACAAGAATATTTACAAAATATTCATATTTTCTGTTTGTTCACTACACTACACAATTATTGCATAATTCCTTCCTTTTCCAGATAATTCCATGTTCTGAAAATAATGGCTTGAGCTTCAAGTTGTCTCCAAATCTGATGGTGTTGTCAAGTTGTAGAAAGGTGTACTTGATTCTCAACTTATCATAGATTGGAAGTTATTGTCCTATAGTTTCTCCTGGCAGAATATATGCTCAAATTTGCTGTCCATTTGACCTTTGAAACATAACTTTGTTACTGAATTAATCATTGCTCTAGATTTGCACAGTACAATGCAACATAAACTAAATACATGGACTGAGTTTACACTAACAATGAATTACATAGAAGCATACACATGTATGCGCACACATAAACATACAAACTTAACCAAGCCTATAACTAATCTTAGGAGGATTCCATGAGTTTCTGCTGACCTAACTAAACATAGCTAATATTTTGGTTCTGATAGAGTAATTAAATGAATCCTGCTGTGATTAAGGCACTACAATATTCTTAGGATAAGCAATTACTATCTCACTGTTTGAAACTGGTCCTTTAGCAATAATATTTGACCTTTGTTAGCTCAAATATCATGTTGTGAAATATGCCCAGGTCTTTCATGCTAGAACCTTTCTTTGGAATTTGCATTTAGCATAGATGATTATAAACCTGTGTAAAAGTGCACTAATGATAGAACTCAGGTGTCTGTGAAGTTAGTATGGCTAGGGTTACAAAACTCACAAAGCAACCTACCGGTATATACAATCCCAGTTTTGCAGTCATCAAAGCACTCTAAGATATTGGTACAAGGTGAAGAAAAAAGAGCAACTTGATTTTTTTTTAAACTTGATCTAGACAACAACAAAGAGCATCCTCTTATATATTCAGGTCCAGAATTGCTGATTGTCTTATTTGGAATACTAAAATTGGCCATTCATTTCTTACAATCTACTTAGCATAACAAGGTGAAATGCTGCATTTGGAATTTACCATCTAGAAAAATAGCTAGCCCAGTATTTCTCAGCCTCAGCAACTTCTCCACTGTCTAGGGAATTCTGGGAATTGAAGTCTATCTATCTTAAAGCTGCTAAAGTTGAGAAATATTAGCCTAGATCAGGGATGACCAACCTTGGCAACTTTAAGACTTGTGGACTTCAATTCCCAGAAGAAGTTCTGGCTGGGGAATTCTGGAAATTGAAGTTCCACAAGTATTGATATTGCCAAGGATGAGACCTCTAATCTAGACCACCCCTAATTTTGGGGAAAGGAAGTGCCCATATTCCAGTTAAGATCACACTAAGATAAGATGTGAACATACAAGTAGTTTGCTGTCTCCACTATTTTCTTAGAGGGCAAATATCTGGGGAGTAAAGACAAATGGATAGGAAGATTATTCTTAAGGGTATTTTTATTTAGAAGGTGAATGCACAATAAAGAGCTAAAATGTGGAAGAGATTTGTAGAAATTCAATCACTGTAGTGTGGCAAGCTTTCTTTTTTATTTTCTTTTTTTAAGTGGGGGGGGGGTGCTGAATCTTTATTTTCCCAAGGTCAGAAATTCCATTACAGTATCTTATTATCTTTCACACAGCACATTTTGATCCCTTAGGAAATATTTAACACTTCAGTTGATAAATGAAGAAGAGCAGTAATAAACATACGTTGGGGATAATTTTTTAAACTATATGAAAATGCTTGGTATTTTATGCAGGTTTAAAAATGAACAATAATGTGCTACAAAACTATCAGATGCATGAATGATTTTTATGGAATACAGTCAAGGGGAAACCTAGCTAAGATATGGTTATTGTCTTCATATGTAGGAAAGAATTAATTGTTTTTTTATTTTTATTGCCAGTTCTCTTTACAGCACACTTTTGCTCATGTCTATTCAAAATTAAGCCTCATTGAATTCAATTAGGCTTACTCTCAAGTAAATGCATATTGAATTACATCTCTTATAGGAGAGAACATAAGAGACTCAGGCTGGACTTACTAAGTATCCAAAACCTATTACGATTATTTTACTTTTGACATGTTTTCTGAACCCAGCCACTAAGCTCATAAACTGAGATTTATGACTTAGTATGTGTTTATCCAGCCACATGTGGCCTATTAAAAAGGGTTAATAGTTTACAGTTCAGCAATGTGTGACTCAGTCCTTATAGAGTCATTATAGGTTTAAAAGTTTGAGCAATTACTTTTCATTTAATTTAGAAATAAGCACACAAAGTGGGTTGATTAGATAAGCTTGATTCAGAAGAATTATTTTGTTAGATTCTTTTCAACTTGTTATTCACAAATGACAACATTTTTTAGTTCTCACTTGGCAATTAAATTTACACTCCAGTATTGGGGTGGTTATTCACCAATTATTCTCAACTAAAATACTTTAGCAAGTAACAACCATAGCAAGAGAGTTATTTCTGCATGCTCGCAAGACTTCATGGGCAACTTTTCTTATAAACTTCAAAAATAATTGGTGTATCAGTTACACTAATCTGGCAGATGACAAATTGAAGTTCTCTTTTTTTTGGCAGACATATTGTCCCTTTCAAGTACATTCTTCATCCCAAACTGGTACCCTCAAAAGTAAAGACATTGCGAAAGGTTTTGGAAAATAAACTTGATTTATGGACACAGAATTCAAAAGTGGCTATATGCCCACATGCACATTGGGTATGTTTTAATAACTACCATTGCAGTTCTTATTTGCATAGAATACATTCTCAGATGACAAAATGGACCCAGAACTTTCAGCTTGAAAAGTTTGATATGAAAGCGTGTCCATTATTGTTCCAGGGACAATACTTGGGAGAACCCCATTTCTCTTGTATGAGATATTTTTAATGCCAAATGTATGAAATTTAAATACTTTATATGTCATCTTACAGCACTGATTTTGGGAACTATACAAAGATTAAAATCCTCCCCAAATCTTTGGTTATTAATATATAATTTAATATATTATGGCTTGTTCACTGTCAACCAGATGTTTAGACTGGATATGGCATTTTTTATCCACTTACTGAGTCTTTCCCAAGGACCTGGGACAGGCAGATGTTATTTAATAATTTTAAAATATTGACATAGGGTGTAAACCAGGGGTAGGCAATCTCGGCTCTTTTATGACTCATGGACTTCAACTCCCAGAATTTCTGAGTCAGCTATGCTGACTCAGGAATTCTGGGAGTTGAAGTCCATGAGTCATAAAAGAGCCTAGGTTGCCTACCCCTGGTGTAAACTCTTCCAAGTAAAGCTGCATTTTGCAATTGATTGGTGGTGATTTTGATAATGCCATGTTCAAGTGATAGTCCAGAAGTTTTGGATTGCACATACACTATTGGTGCTATTTTCACTTTCTTTTGCCACACTCATTGCTAATAATCACCTAGTAAATAACACCTCCTAGTCATAAAAATACATCAATAGAGGGCTAGCCTGGCCTCCTGACGTAATGTTCTGATTGACATAAACTTTCCTATCTAATATGAGTATATAATTATTAGTAATAGTCATGACAGAGCATATGTGGTGAAGACAAAATGCTAACTTCCTTGGGAGCTAGCCTCATCATCAAGAAGTGGCTATTTTTGGGAATTAAGGCCTGACAAATTCAAAGACTGTGAGAAGAGAGAGGAAAAGGAAAGATAAAGGAGATAAGTTATGGTAGAGAGAAGATAAAAGAAACAGCTATTTCTGCATCCAGGACTTCAAAACTCCTCCAATCCTGCAAAAAGATCTGGCTGAGAAACAACTTGCTTTTTTGATGGAGCAATGATCCATTTCCTTCAACAGGAATGTCAGATGGGGAAAGGAACTTGGTACTCTAATGGAAAAAAAAATCAGTTGCAGTTGGCACGCTAGACTGGGAGAGAAAGGGCAAAAGGACCTCAACAGTTACTATCCAGATGGCTGATCTCTTTAATGTGCCATCTAGTTATTTTCAACTCCTAGAGACTACATAGTTGTCTCAAAGGTGCTTTTCCAAAAAACAGCTGGACTTTTTTTTTTCCTTGAAAATATTTTGTTTCTCATCCAAGAAGCTTCTTCAGAACTGAAGAAGCTTCTTAGATGAGAAGTGAAACATTTTCAAAGAAAAAGAAAAGTCCAGTTGCCTTTTGGAAAGACCTTTGGGACAATCATGACCTGGATGATTGAGAATCTCCACAGACATAGAGACTACATAGATTTTCTTCATGACAATATATCTCTAACCTAGTCTTTCAAGTGGTACAATGATGCACTCATTGCCACTGTAATTGAGTCTATCCACCATGCAGCTTGTCTTTCTCTTCATCTCTTTCCTTCTAACTTTCTCAGCAATAGAGCCTTGTCCAGAGACGGGGTCTTCTCATAATGTGTCTGATAATTTGCGCCTGGTCCTTTTTTTTTTTTACCTCAAATTAGAACTCTGGGTTGATTTCTTTAATGATCCATTGGTTTGTTCATGGTATACTCAGGAGTTTTTTCCAACATCAAAGTACAAAAGCATCATTATGCTTTCTATCATGCTTCTTTAAAGTCTTTTGCTTCCATAGACTTCATTATTTAGGTCTTCACAATTTGGGGAAGCACGATGTAGTAAAGCTTCAAAAGAGACCTTATTTCATCAGAAGCCCTGTTGGAGATCTTAAAGGAGCAAGTGTGAATAAATTAATACATCTTCCCTATTTTAAGGTGTCCAGCATTTACTTGTGGTCCCTCATGCCTGCTTTTTGATCTCTACCTGTCAGCATAATAGGATCCCCATCGCAGTATATTGATCCAAATAAAAGTATTCCTAAATCCTGGGAGTAACTCTCTAAAACCATCATGCTGCTGTGCTGGAGAAGCATAATCACTGTTTACTTTTACCTCTTTGATATCGTGATATGCTTACATAATGGGCATGTGGCCTTGGGAAAAAAAATACGCATTTCCTTGAGCTCCTTCAGGGGCTCAACTATCAAACTAGCTATTAGATGCTGCTGGTGACCAAAGCTGCTGGGATTTTGACATCTGCTACAAATGAAGTTGAGAGTTGGAGCTATTCACTGCACAATAAGGAGGCATTTGCAAGACATTCATATGGTTCAGTGTGCAAACCTGATTAGTTCACTGAAAAGCCTCTTAGTTAACACTGATTATAATCATTATGTCTCTAGCAGTGATAATAGCAGCTGAAATATTTGGTATAGGATCTGTAAGTCCTTTCCACGAAGGAGAGATTTGTGTGGTCCAGGATTCCAGAATACCTGGAAAAGAAATTTGTACCACTGGCTCTTAGATCCTGCAAAACTGGAAAGGCCACAAGATAAAAGAACTGTAAAAACAAAAGACAACCATGATATTTTAGAAGACTGTATAATGTAAGGTCTAGTATAGAAGTTTAAAAGGCAGCAAGACAGCATACTGCAGCATTCAATAAGAAAGAAAGAAAGAAAGAAAGAAAGAAAGAAAGAAAGAAAGAAAGAAAGAAAGAAAGAAAGAAAGAAGAACAGAATACCCCTCATTCTCTGGATGTTGAGGATGACAGTTTGGCTTTAGAGAAGAAAAATGAGACACACCACAAATGTCAGTGTTTATATGTGACAATTAACTGTTCTGTACTGAGTATAACCTGGCTAGAATGTGAGGGCAATATCTTATAGAGATGGAATGCAATCATCAGCTAGGCTATGGGAGCACCATTTAATACTGGAACTCCATAAATATACAGATATTTTTTCTCTATATACCGCTATATCAGCAAGTACAGATTGTGGCAGAAATAAATGTCTTTGGAACCAATCTTGGTAACATGTCTAAGAACTGTCTCTAGCAGAGGCTTTCATTTGAACAAGCTGTATGTATAAGAAAAGAGGAGAGGCTAATGGGAAAAAAGGAGAGATATTAACAAAGAAAGAAACATAGTCAACAAAGTTTGGTATCAATTGGTCAGTACCAAAAGGGATTAGCAATGTTCTTATTATCTATGCTTTAAAAAAAAACTGGAGCAAGTTTAAGTATGAGGTGGATTGTCATTCTTCCTTTCATTGCCATCTGCTCTGGGGAAAAAGGAGACAATGTTGGTGTAATTGAGATAACATGCAAGTGATGTAAGTGATATAAATTTGGTTTCATGACACATATGGTATCCTCATGGCTTCTAAAGGGCACTTATATCTTCTCCTTTTAAAATAGAAAATAATTAAGAATGTGCATATTGAATAGGAAAGCATGGGATCTACTTTTAAATTTGGACTAAAGTGTATATATATTTGCACTAATTCCATACTAAAGCCAATAAGCAAGGCTTATTGGTTTAGTGTGTTTTAAATCCTGATGGTGCTGTTGGGAAAAAAAAATAGCAAGAGTGGTAATGTAGCTATAATACTATTATCCACCAACATACAAAGTATCATCTCATTATTATTATTTGATTACAAATATGAATCCCCCCCAAATATTAAGGAATGAGGATATTTGAAAAAATACATCACAGGATAAGAATATAAAACCATCTCCTTAGAATTCCATTATATTTTTTTGGGTGGGAGAAGTCCTTGATGCTCTTTGAGCTTGATTGTTTTCTTGCAGATGTTTCACTATCCAACTAAGTAACATCTTAATAATAATAATAATAATAATAATAATAATAATAATAATAATAATAATAATAATAATAATAATAATAATAAAAAGTTGGAAGGGACCTTTTGTTGTCGTCATTATAAATCTATTGCATATTTTATTTTGAATATTTCAACTTTTTTTCCTGTGAGTGACCAGTCTCTAGCACACTTTGACAATAGTTTTATTCTATCAATTTAAGCTCCTTTGAACAGTCAGGGATAAGGATCCTACTTATTTTAATTTCTGCTTTAATAGCTTGACAAGAGGATTGCTCAAAGAAGTCAATGAGTTGAGAACAGTAATTTTGTAAAAAAACAACAACCCAACAACAAATGACTTACTCACCGACTTGCATGTTTGTAATTGTTGACCATATCAAAAAATAAAATAAAATAAATCTGGAGCAATATATTTGGAATGAAAGATAAGTAGTACACAGAATATAATGATCTGAAACTGGCCTGTGACTTACTCTGAATTAATAAGCAAGGATATTGAAGATGTGTTATTCATCTGAGGTGTATTAATTTTATATTGGCTCTAACCAATTTAAGAGTCAATATAAAAACTAAAACCATAAATATACAAAAGGATGACAAATCATAATAGATATATCATCACCCAAACTTACACATTTGTGTCAGGCATCAGAATGCAAGTATTCAATTGATGATGTCAGTTGACATGATGATGTGGTATGTTATGTCTTTTGATGTCACTTTTATGTTGTTAGGAGAGCTGTTGTTTGAAACCAAGATATATTGCAACAACATGTAGTTTCTAGCCTTATAAATCTGGGGCCCACGTTGAACAGAAAATAATAATTTGAACTTAATGTGACTGATTATGTATGTTAATATGTACATTACACATAGCATATACCCTAATGTACATATATCAGTGATGGCGAACCTTTTAGAGACCGAGTGCCCCAAAACTGGCCCCGCCCCTGCTCCAACCCCTGCCCGCCCCTGCTCCGCCCCCACCCCGCCTGCCCGCAGGGCCACTCACCACCTCCAGGGCCCGCCTAGGCAGCCCAGCAGTGCTATGGTGGTCACACCCTCTGCCCACGCCCTGCAGCATCAACTGTGCACAATGGGGTGTGAGGGCAGAGTCTTGTCTACGCTGCCTGGCTGCCATGTCCTTGGCTGCGCTGCTCCATGTGGACCACGCTCAGGGGCTGCTGGAGAGGAGGGGGTCGGGGGGGAGTTGAGGCTGGGGCAACAGCACGTGTGCCCACAGAGAGGGCCCTGAGTGCCGCCTCTTGCACCTGTGCCATAGGTTTGCCACCACTGACATATATCATAATAATATACCATTAACTTCTTATACGATGAACTTAACCAACAATGTTCTTTGCAGTAAGTTTGTTTAAGGACAGGCTTCCCTCCCTTTCTGTAAATTTGCTATTATGCATTTGATCATTCTCATCTAAGAAATCACTTTATGAAAGGTTTTCAAGGAATGTAACTCCAGCAGAATTGAGGGGCGCCTCTAATTCCTTTTCTATTCACACTGCCCTGTCTCTTCATACATTAATCACTTATTATCATGGTCCTTCCTGGGAAAGAGGACAATGGTCTCCATGTAGGTCCCAATTCTTCAGTGCAAGACCATCAAAGCAAACTCTAATCCAGAAAGCTCCACAGTGTTTAAGGCTGAGATCTACATTTAGCCATTAAGGAGTATTTGAAAAGTGAATGGGTCCCTGAAAAAAATAAAATGAAATTAAGTATATATGATTACCTCACATATTTAGTCTTTTTTTCCTTCTGTTACATTATATAGAGAATATGATAATTTTCTGGGTGGATGCAAGGAGAGTGAAGTCCAATCCTATATACACTAAGTCTGAAATATATTCTGTTAATATGTTCACTTGGTTAACTCAACAGTCAAAGGAAAAATCCAGCCAACATGCATTGAGATGGTTTGAAGCATAGCAGGATGCAAGGATTCCATTTATCGAGGCCATTTCCTCACTTAAACTAATTTAATATTTCAATGCATCTCATAACTATAAATTAACAAGAAAGTTACAAATTATTAAATTTCAGATTAAATGTTAAAATGCTTTAAAATGCACTGCCTTGCACCAACTGATGAAAAGGCACACTAGCAATGTGTATGCATGTAATCAAAATCTTGCACCCTTTTGTTCTTTTCAATCTAGGCAATCTAGGTTAGAATTTTGTCTCTTTGCCAGCTGCATAAAAGTATCATGCAGACAACAGAAAGGTTTTAGATGATTAACACACCAGCAAGCAAGCACATTTACTTTTCAGTACAAAAGTTATAAATGGCAAATTTTGCTAGACAAGGGATGTAGGTCAATGTGCTAATAAGTGTATTAAAGAGCATGGTGACTGAAGCTGTTGAAGGATGAAAAACTGCCAAAGCAGTTGGAGAGATGCTTCAAGGAGGAAAGTTTGAATGATCCAACAGGAGCTAATAGAAATGGAGAAGATTTGTGGAACAGACTGGCTGGTGAAACCTATTGGAGCTGCATCAAGAGAGACCAGAAACAACAGTATGGAGGAGAATGATCCCAGAGCCCTGAGGGCACAGTGGTTAAGTGCAGTATTGCAAGTACTCTGCCCACAGCCTGGAGTTCGATCCTGACAGAGCTCAAGGTTTACTTAGCCTTCCATCCTTCCAAGGTCGGTAAAATGAGGATTGTTGGGGGCCAATATGCATATAATGCTGACATTGTAAACCAACCAGAAAGTGCTGTAGAGGGGCGGTATATAAGTCTAAATGCTATTGCTATTCTAAGAGACTCAGAAAAAAACCCCAATTTCCTTTTCCTCCTCCTCCTCCTCCTCCTCCTCCTCCTCCTCCTCCTCCTCCTCGGAATAGGAAATTGAAATAAAGCAAAACCTTAGACAAGGAGTTATCATGACAATGCTGTGATTAAGTTTAGTAACTGGATAAGGAAGTTTTTGGAACCCTTAAGGAACTATAAGAAACTGTGCATATAAATGATTGGTTTGCTAAACTAAGAGCGCCATATACTAGATATCTAAGCATGAATGTATTTACTAATGCATAATAACAATAAAACATCATTTTACTTTGAGGAATAACATTTTGTGCCTAGATTAATTCCTGTCTCTTTCCTACTTTCCAACACAAACCTACATTGCAGACCCAACTCCAGGGCTGGTATGTTTTTCCAGAGTCCCCTCAGAGGAATAAGAAAACAATGGATTCTGGAACTTCAAACTGGAACTTGTGGGCAGTGGACCCCATCAGTCAAGGAATTTTGGCTGGTGGGGTCCAGGAGAAGAGCCTTTTTCTGCTGTGGCTCCTGCCCTCTGGAATTTTGTGCCCCTTGAGGTGAAGTTCACACCTATCCTCTTGGCCTTCTTAAAGGGTCTTAAAACCCGGCTCTGCCAATTGACCTGCAGCCCCGATGTGGGTGTGTCATATTGGAGGTGGTTAATGGATTAAGAGAAAAGTCTACCTCCATCCCTTTTATACCTTGCTCCCTTCCTTAGCCAACTTTAATTTTAATGTTAATATTTACTATCTTAATATTTTAATGTTTTATCTTGTTTTTTATTTTGTTGTAAACTGCCTAGAGTTGCCTCAAGCCAGATGAGAGATTAAACAAACAAACAAACAAACAAACAAACTGCCTCCATCTTTTATGAACCCATGAAATGACATGGGGAAGGCAAGGACTGGGCTTTCTTAAGTTTTCATTGCCTCTGGGTGGGACTTTGTGACATCAGCTTTCCCTTTCCAGGATTTAAAGACTTACTTTTTCAGAACAAAAAATCCAAAGCATCTTTGGACAGACTGCTTGAGAATCAGCCTGACATTTCTTTGTAACCAATTTTTTTTCCAAATGCAAATGGATTCTTCTATGAACAGCTGTTAAGATGTAAGTTAGAGTCAACCTTAGGGTAAATTAAGGAAAAGAAGGTGATCAAACACTCCACCCAGAATGTTTCTGAAATAGACCTCATGCACATTAAATTAGATTGATTTCTTTACCATTTTCTATTAATGTGTCATCACTAATTAAACATGTCATTTCCCAGATTATAATTTAGCAGAGAATCAGACACAGGGCAAATAGGAGTTGTTGCTAGGATGCTGATTGATGTGCAAAATGCTAGGTATGAATTACTTACTGGAATACTAACATAATTCCACAAGAGAAATAACTTTGACATGCCATTCCTGTGCAATCATTTACTTCTAGATTCGTGTGCAATCTGTATAAAAATAGAAATACTTTCATGGAGGCTAATTTATGAGTATGGTGTTGCTTTTAAAACTGTGGGTGCCTCAAATTCCCAGGTGGATCCAACACTGTGGGCCTCTTTCTTTAACAGCACAAGAGAAACAGACTGTTTTCCACCTGGTTTATTCACTTCCTGTAGAGGAGATGAGGGTGATGGTCATGATGATGATGATGATGGTAGTTTTTTACAGAATTCCATATAGATTTTTCCATCCAATATTTTTTGCAATTACAAACAGTGGAAAGAGATACCAGGAAAACAAACCATATGTGTTTTTTTCAGTCATATTGCTGAAAATTATCAATCCTAATTGTGATTACAGAGACATCCATGTAGCTTTTTTGATGATGATGATGATGATGATGATGATAATAATAAATAATAATAATAATAATAATAATAATAATAATAATAATAATAATAATAATAATAATAATAATAATAATAATAATAATAATAATAATAGTAAAGTTGGAAGGGGCCTTGGAGGTCATCTAGTTCAACCCCCTGCTTAGGCAGGAAACCCTATACCATTTCAGACAAATGGCTGTCCAGTCTCTTCTTGAAAGTCTAAATATTTGGAATTTTCTGGCACTCTCCATTCAAGGTTGGTCTGCTTACTTTTCCAAGATAAATCAAAATCAGCTTGGTGTTTATGCTCATTTATTTCAAGGAATGAGATCCTGTATTATGGAGGAGAGAGGAATGCAACAACCACACTAACTTGCCATCTCCTTGGGGACTTTTCCCTCATATCTCCTGTGCCTGAGTTGTAGGATATATGGATGTAGCTATTCCCCCCTTTTCCCCCTCCCAGAAAAAGAGTGCCACCTGAGCAGATACAGTAGTTATGTTGCTATTCTCTGCTTTTATGGAGAGATGCTCCACTTACTGGAAATCTGAATGGAACAAAACAGAAATAAATCTTCCTCATCTTTTCCAGAGATGGAGCTTTTAAATAATTGTCTCCAGCTTTTCCCTTTTCAAGCAATTTTGGAGGGTGTTACGCTCAATAACAAATCCACAATTGAATAAACAGGAAGAAGTATTTTTAGTTTAATAAAAACAACAAAATAAGGATTTGAGAAAATATTTTACCTATTTTACTTTAAGTTACATGAAGCTGGGATCTGCATACTAAAATTAGCACTACTAATCTTTAAATGGACTGGGGAAATGAACAGATCAAGACAAAAGTGGAAGACACATTTACCCCAAACTAGCAACACTTAAAAGAAATACAAACATCTCCCATAATGAAATCAAAGTTACTGACAAATTCACTTTGGTGGTTCCAGTTCTCCCAGGGATTTTGAGGTCTAGGGTTGAAAGTCATGGATGCAATTACATAATATCAAAAGCCTACAATTCCTTGAATCCTTTGGGTGTCAATTAATACTCCTAAAGAATAAACATCACCCTGCCAACAAAAGTATGTATAGTCAAGGCCATTGTTTTCCCAGTTGCAATGAATGGCTGTGAAAGTTGGACCGTAAAAAAGGCTGAGCGCAAAAGAATTGAGGCCTTTGAACTATGGTGCTGGAGAAGACTCCTGCGAGTCCCCTGGACTGCAAGGCGATCAAACCGGTCAGTCCTAGAGGAGATCAACCCTGACTGCTCTTTAGAAGGCCAGATCCTGAAGTTGAAACTCAAATACTTTGGCCACCTAATGAGAAGGAGGGACTCACTGGAGAAGAGCCTAATGCTGGGAAAGATTGAGGGCAATAGAAGAAGGGGACGACAGAGAATGAGGTGGCTGGATGGAGTCACTAAAGCAGTAGGCATGAGCTTAAATGGACTCCAGAAGATGGTAGAGGACAGGAAGGCCTGGAAGAATGTTGCCCATGGGGTCGCGATGAGTCGGACATGATTTTGCAACTAACAACAACAACAAAGGATAAACTAACTTTTCTGATTCTCACCATTTGCCTCTCTTAAGAAGAGACATTGGTGATGTTTACAGAGCCCTTAAAGAACCTCAGGGCTGGAATTCAAATAGACATTATGACTTTGGTGGGAGGAGGAATATTGTTAACTTAACTATACCGTTTTCACGGGATTTTCCCCAGATCTCACCTTGACTTCTCTACTGTCACTGACCCCTAATAAAAATATCCTTTTGAGACAATGCCTGTTTCAAGAGTTCTGCTTTCTTGGGTGGTTAGTTGAAGTGGGCCCTTACAGTCTATCTCTCCCAATCATACAAATAGGCCTTAATTTATAACCATTTCTTAGTTACTGGAATAGGTGACTTACAATTGGTCCTCCCACTTATGATTGTCGCAGCATCCCCATGGTCACATGATCAAAATTTGGGTGCTTGGCAGCCAGCATGCATTCACATGGAGTCTGTGATTACCATTTACAATCTTCCCAGACAGCTTTTGACAAGCAAAGTCAGTGTGGAAAGCTGAATTCACTTAACAATGTGTGATTTATTTAACTGCAGTAATTCACTTAACAATCATGGCAAAAAAGATCATAAACTTGAGAATGTCTGACTTAACAACCACCTTGCTTAGGAACGCAAAATCTGGTCTCAGTTGAGGGCATAAGTTGAGGATTTACCTGTATACATATTGTACTTCCATATATAATTTACACATAGGTCTAGAAAAGGTGACCATCCCTATTCTATAAATAATGTTGCCTTGAAATTATTGCATTATGCCATACGGGTTTCTAGGCTTTGCTCCATATTACTAGCGGATAATTGCATAGGTCAGAAAGAACACTTTAGAGAACATAAAAGCTAACTTTTATCATGAAAACTCATTCAAATTCATTGAAGAGCAACTAAGATGATCAAAGGCCTGGAGACTAAAACATATGAAGAATGGCTGCAGGACTTGGGTTTGGCTAGTCTAAAGAAAAGAAAAACAGGGGAGACATGATAGAAGTATTCCAGTATTTGAGGGGCTGCCACAAAGATGAAGGTGTCACAGTATTCACCAAAGCACCAGAGGGAAGGATGAGAAACAATGGTTGGAAACTGATCAAAAAGAGAAGCAACCTGGAATTAAGGAGAAACTTTCTGACAGTGAGGACAATTAACCAGTGGAACAGCTTGCCTCCAGAAATTGTGGGCGCTCCATCACTGGAGATTTTTAAGAAAAGGCTAGACAGTCACTTGTCTGAGATGGTATAGGTCAGTGGTGGCGAACCTATGGCACGGGTGCCAGAGGCGGCACTCAGAGCCCTCTCTGTGGGCACGCACACCGTTGCTCCAGTCCTAGGCCTTCAGCTGGGTTTTATAAAACCTTTTTGCTTTAGGCCTCCACCACCATGTGCAAAAAAAAAAAAAAAGGTTCAATCAGTCAATTTCAACTTCTCGCAGGGAAAAAAAAGATCTTGCAAAATTGGAATTGATTGAACTTTTTAGTCCCACCCAATCTGCCATTACCACCGCAGCCACGCCCACCCAATTGGCCACACCCACCCTATTGGCAACACCCAGCCAATGGGCCACACCCACCCGGCACTCGACGATGCATAAGTGGGTTTTGGGTTGCAGTTTGGGCACTCAGTCTCTAAAAGGTTCGCCATCACTGGTATAGGTTCTCCTGCTTGAGCAGGGGGCTGAACTAGAAGACCTCCAAGGTCCCTTCCAGCTCAATTCTATTCTATTTATTAATGACCTAGGCTTTTGTAGGTGATAGCTTATTTCATTAGCTGCTTATCAGTCAAAGGTCCTATCTAACAATTCTGTGTAAGAGAGTTTTGAGTGGGATATATTTAAAGAGACAATAACAGGACAGATTCCACACAGTCCTATTAATATAATGTTCCCTCCTTCAGGAAAATGAGTTCTCTTTAAATTTAACTCAGCTTTCTACTGTGACCTCCTTCAGGAAAATGAGTTCTCTTTAAATTTAACTCAGCTTTCTACTGTGACCATCAACAGCCTGTTGTGATGATTTTCATGGTAGAAATATATTCTGTATATTCCCAATATACCTTTAGCATAATATCTCATTCCAAACCTTAAAAGTTTGCCATTAAAACACTTATGTATTTGTTTGTTAGCATATGGCATCTACAGAGGCCATGCTAACATTGAAATTCAAAACACTATTTAAACTTTATATATAAAAAAGGGAATAGTGATAAACAGTGCTTTCAACTCCCTGTTCTCTATAATTGTCTGGTAAATTTACAGAGGCATGCTGAAGGAGTGCAAGCTGGACACTGGAAGGAAAGAAAAATGAAATGAATAGCAATGAACATTAATCCAAAGGTTTCATTCACATACAAATAAGCACCGCAGAATTGTAACAAAGGAAAGAAAGCAAATACAAACATATTTTGGCCTCCATTGCAAATGAATTTCCCCTGGATAGGGAAGGGATGTATCATTCCATTAATGGATATTTCTGCAGTGACAGAAAGAAATTATTTTCACATATTTTTTTCATGCACTGTTGAATAGTCTACCTATTCAAACTCCAACAGTGAGATATGAGTGGTGGTGTTATTTATGCTAGAATTTTATTTGTTTAGGAAATACGATATCTTGTACATCTAAGCCACCTGTTGGTTTTTTCTCCTTCAGCACAAACTGTCCAGATTTCAAGTAATAATCAGATAAGGACTCTCCATAGTGGCAAGGAAATATAATTCAGTAGGCAGTGTGCGATTAATTATTCCATCCCAACATATTTAATTGGTGGCATAATATTCAGAGTGTCCCTCTCTCAACTTCTCTGAAGTATTATGATAGGTGGAATGAACAATTCTGGATGACTAAAGGAATTTCACCAAGAGTTATAAGGTTTTTTATTCTTTTTATTTAGTCTGTAGAAGGTCACTTGCTGCTCCTTTACTTCTCTAATGATTAAAATTAAATCATGTATGTATTTGTCTCCAGAATGTCAGTTCTGAAAGGTATAGAGTTGATAATAATTCAGTATTTACCCTAGATATAAATCAACTTTACTATGATATGTATAAACATAGAATCCTACCTTTGGGAGCAATATTTAATCGTTCATCTCCAATCTCTTGTACACTGTAGGAATCCATATTAAAGCATAAATTAAAGCAGCATGTCATGGGCAAATATGTCAAATGCATTGCTGAAAACAAGATATATTACTTCCATAACATTCCCACAATGTGATAATGAAGTTACCTGTTGCAATGTGAAATCAGGTTAACATGCTAAGGTTTGTCTTTGATAAATTCATACTGACAATATTTTTAGGGTGGTTAAAAATTCAACTCTTCTTGGATAGCTCTGAAAGAATTTTTTTTATCTTCATTGAAGATGCAAGGGACAGTGACATCACCTTTCAATAGAGGACAGTAACACATGGGAAATAATTTGTGATTATCCCATTCAAAGTGCACTAGAAATTAATCACATTCCTATTTGTATAAGTCTATGTTTATGGTTGTATTGCAAACAAGATGAGATAGTATTTTCCATATTTGTTGCAAAGTATTATATTACTAATCTAATATACTGTAAAAGTATATGGCTAGAATTAATGGCTAGAATTAATGTCTGTTTTGTTTTTGTGTAAGCGTTGTATCTAATTGGAATAGTTATCTCACTCCCAGTGGCACTTTTCCACCTAACTGAGCCACACCTCAGAAAGACATATCTTTAAAGTGATAAATGGATTGTAAAATGTAATTGTAAAATTATATTTTACTGCCTATACAATTTATTTTAAACAGTTAATTATACAGGGGTTTTTTTTTAGATTTTCTAGAAGTGGTGCTTTGTATTTGCTCTTAATACACACACAGTAGGGCCCCATTTTGGTGATTCACAATTGTCAATTCATTAAAGCTTTCTGGGATAATTTGTTTTGACAATTGATTAATACATTTGATTACCAAGTTACTTAAATGAAAGCTTACGACCCATCAATATGGAATCATTAAGCAATTTGTTTGCTTGTTTTTATCACAATCTTTTGTTACTTGCTTTGCTTCTTCCTTTCCTAAATTATATTTCTAATGGGTTTAAGGATTGCACAAATTCTATATTTTAGTCAAGAAATGAGGCCAAAATATGAGCTGTAGCTAGTAGCTAAAAGTTATATTGAAGTTATATATTGCTTCTGAAGGAGGCAATTGTAGCTGGGTTAAAAAACATTCTAGTTTAACAGGAAAGTAGGGTATCTTCAGACACCTTCCTTGGTCACCAAAATTCTTACAACAATATTATTAAATATTATTAAAATGAACTCAGTGTTGATGTTCATAAACAAGTAGTCATGGTTCCGACAGACAGAGACAAATAAAGCAGAACTCTGAAGCTTGTAAATTCCTCAAAGAACATGTTTATTAGTTACAAAGTATCGGCACGTCAAAGTGAAACCAAGTCTGGATACACACGTAACAATTCCCCAATATAAAATTAAAAAATCCCACCCATAAAACTATGCAAGCAACTACGTTCCCCAATACATCTTCTTGGCGGGCTTTTTACACAACGCCCAGCCTGCAGTCTCAGGAGCAACTGATGACCTTGGTTCCCATGGGACAAAAGATTGTTTTGACTAGCAAAGCACCTGGACAACCCCCTCCCTCTGTTCTATGTGGCAATCGAAAAATGAGAAGGAAAATGGCTGTAGCCATACTCATTTGTAGAGTTGACAGTCTGCCCCCCCCTCAGAAAGAAAGGGTCTCCTGTAGGGGAAACAAAAAGATTAAGTATTGACAATATGACTATAAAAGGTTCCACAAACATCTTCTCAATGCTTTCTCATGTGTTGGGATTGTGGTTCTGATCTATTGACCCTTCCTGGATAACAAACCATGATACATGGAAAATCTTCTCAAGGATAATGTAATGGTATGTGGGAATGTACTTGGAAGACAGGAGTAAAAGCCACAGACTAGGCAATGGTCAGAAAAGTGGGAGATGCATTTTCAGACTTGAAAGATTGAGATATTTTGTGACTAGGAGTCAAGACAAGAAATACACCCAGAAGTACAAGCTCTAACATTATTGTAAGGTTACATTAGCAGACTCTTCCAAGTCATTTTGTGCCCTTGCCTTTACAGTTCAGGGAGAGCTCTTTCTGAGACATTTGCCATGCCCTGTCAGCTCTCCTGGGTAATACAGATGGGAAACGAGACTAAATGAGCTACATTAACCATATCTTGTAAGTCTGAAAGTACAAAATTCTTGCCCACCACTTTTAACTGCAAGATCCATTAGGGCAGGTCCTTCTCAGTTTTTTTCTTTGACCATTAAATGAGTGTGGTCTCCTGCCTCTTTTGTTGATGGTTTCCTAGAATTCCTACACCCCTGAAAGAGATCTAAGTCCAATCCCTGCCCCCCTTGAAGTCTGTTGACTTTTATCTGGCACCATTTTCCATTGAACATTAGTTATTGTGTATAGGTTGCATGGAATAAACTCAAAGTGTTTTTGAACTCTATCTTCTATTCTCAAAGTGTTTTTGAACTCCTAGTTTCTTGTGCCTGACAAATCTATTATAAAAATACTATCTATCAATACAGAGAGAGACAGAGACAAAAGTGTACATATATAATTTTAGCTCAGACAAAAATGAAGAAAGAAGAATTAAAGAAATTCCCCCCAAGAAACAATTATTTCACAACAAATTAAACTTTAAACGTAAGAGAAATGAAGGTAAAAATGAATTATACAAAATAAAACAAAGCAAAAACGAATTTGCCAACAAAGCAAAGAAATTGTTGGCATACAAATTGTAGAAAGACAAAATGATATTAGAGGTAGAAGATGGAAATAAATGATAATTTAAAGATGCAAAAAGTATTTCATCAATATTGCTGTAAATTATCTAAAGAAATTTCTCTGGCAAAGGTTGATGAATATTTAAAGAAACAAAATTTACTGAAGATTACAGAAAATGGAAACATTTAATGAATCGACCTGTTTTGTGAAGCTACAAAAAAGATTAAAATCAGGAAAGCACCTGGATCAGACCAACCTCTTATTATAAGTGATATATTATTTTGAAATCAAACTATTGCAACTGGTGCAACACATGATAAACTCTATTTTGCATCTTGGAAAGATACTGGACAGTATAGTATTAATGCCTAGTGATCAAAATTCAACCTCACCCCCAAAATCCAAATTTTATTAGCAAAACAAAATGCTTTTCCCACTGGTGTTATCTTTATATAGGGTGCACTGGGCATGTTAAGGATATGGTGGATTTCCCTAATTTCTCCAGTTAGCAGAAAAATGTCTATTAATTTCTTTCCTTAATGATAGAGAGGAAGCAAGCTTTGACACATACTGTAGTGAGATTAATGAGTTTAGCCTGTAGAACCAGGTGTATTGAAAAGGACATTAGTTGGGATCCTGGTGGACATGAGTTTAGCATTTTTCTAGAAGAATGCTAAACTTGTGTTCAAAAATAGCCCAAATAACAAATGTTGCATGGAGAGCTATTCTGGGAAATGAAAGGGGATTATCTCTTTCTCTCTCTTCTGGTTTATCATGCTGTCTGTCTGCCACTATTGTTGGTTAGTTGCAGTTTAGGCTGATTCAGGTCTCTCTGACCAGGAATCAACTGGAGACTTGGCAGGCATAAGAAAAAAACCTACTTTGAAAAATCCAGACTCTTCCATTGAACTAAAGCAAGATTCTGGTTACCATGCCAAAGAAGTAGAAGGGTGGGCTGAACATGCACCAGGTAAGGTCCCCAATAGGAGACAGGCTGAAGAGACTGGACAGCCACTTGTCTGAAATGATATAGGGACTCCTGCTTGAGGAAGGGGCTGTCTCTGTCTGTCTGTCTGTCTGTCTGTCTGTCTGTCTGTCTGTCTGTCTGTCTGTCTGTCTGTCTGTCTCTCTCTCTCTCTCTCTCTCTCTCTCTCTCTCTCTCTCTCTCTCTCTCTGGATGCAAAGAGAAAATATCTTCTCTGAGCTCCGTGTAGGCATCAGGAAGGGTGTCCTTCCAGTAAATGCTCAGTTCCATTCTGTCATCCTGACTCCACCCCAATGTGAGGGATTACAGGGTTGTGAAAAGAAAAGAAAAGAAAAGAAAAGAAAAGAAAAGAAAAGAAAAGAAAAGAAAAGAAAAGAAAAGAAAAACTAATGTTGCATCAGTACAAATTGAAGATGATATGAAAGCAGTGTCACCTGCCCATTGTTGTTGGTAAATATGGTGAATATACATTTACATTACAAACTATTATTAGATGAAAATGGGAAATGCCCCTAGGACCTTGAAATCACAATGGTCCCAAGACAAAATAAAAGCTTTGATCTCTCATCTATCAATATACTTGGCACCTT
>NW_015387845.1:132795-139720 GCF_001527695.2 Protobothrops mucrosquamatus
AGAAGCGCCTTACCTAGTTTGGTAATGAAACATCTGCAAGAAAACTACCACACTCCTAGGACCCCACAGTTCAACCCTGAGCTATAAATATTCTATTCTATCAGAAGCAACTTTGCTTTCAGATTTGCTGCTACACTGTGGAGGTTCAGTTATATGGAACCTTGAATTTCATTTTACTCTTCTAGTGTTTATTTCAGCCCAGATTATTTTTGTTCCAGAAGATGGTAGCTTTGACTAGAATCCTTTCTCCCTATCAGGATTGTTCCTT
The DNA here is from genome assembly GCF_001527695.2 of Protobothrops mucrosquamatus. Lineage (NCBI taxonomy): Eukaryota > Metazoa > Chordata > Lepidosauria > Squamata > Viperidae > Protobothrops > Protobothrops mucrosquamatus. The sequence continues at coordinate 133,064 of NW_015387845.1, forward strand.
TTGATGCATTAAAGAGATTCAGTATTTCTGGAATCAGATTCCCCCCCAATCAGGACAGCTAGAAATAGATCTCAGTTTTCTATCCTTTTTGCATTTTTTTTTCATTTCCTTGCTATGGAATGTGTGGCTGATTTCTTAAATGGTTTATCATAGTAGCTTTTCCCCCTCTCCAACATACAGTCCCCCCCTTTTGTTTGCATGGATGTTTTCTCCTTGATCCACTCACAGCTGCTTAGGGTGTGTTATTGTCTTTGTAATCTTTTCACATCCGTGCTCATGAGTAAATAATTTTATTGAACTTTATTGAAGTTGCTATCCTGCTTTTATCACCTTTAGTAAATGCAATTCAAGACATGTGGACAACTAACGGGGGAAAAACCTATTACCTAGATTGACTTTCTCTTTGGATTCTGTTATATGAACTCTGCACTTAAAATCCTGGGTCTTTCATTTAAGGGCAAAATCTTATGTAAGAAAATGAACTAGTAGAAGGAGTCAGGATGAAGCAGAGAAAATAGTTAAGGAACCAGGCTGGAAATCAGGAGACTGTGAGTCTTAATCCTGCCTTTTGCATGAATGGCTTGGATGACTTAGGACTCTCTCTCAACCAAACCCTCACAGGGTTGCTATTGTGAGGAAAATAGGAGGAGGAAGGAGTATGTTCGCCTGCTTGAATTACTTATAAAATTAATAAAGGAGGGATAAAAAAATTAAAAATAACAGGGAATAAATTAGGATTATAAAAATATAAATAAATAAATAAATAAAATAAGTAAAATAAATAAATAAACAAATGAATGAATGTCCACCTAGGAGCTAAAATGTATCCATCCACACAATGCCTAAAACTGAGACTACCCTGTAAAAATCTAGGTCCCAAGTACATAGGGCCATTCCCAATTGTGAAAGACATTAACCCAGTAACCCAGTTATAGTAGAATTAAATCTGTCCAGAATATTGGGCAAAGTGCACCCCGTATGTCACCTCAGTGAACAGCAGGAGTTATGCCCAATTAGATTGCTGATAGTTGATATAGCAATGCAGGTATTGCTGTACCATGGCATTAGCTCATTCTGCGGCCCCATTTATACTTGGATGAAAGACCGAGCTGAGACCCTAAAATGTGTAGGCAAGGAGAGTAAAGGATGAGCTATTATTTATTTCCAAATTCATGTTAAACTAGAAAAGTGCCCACATATATTTTCATATTGTGTTCTGTGATTTTACTAAAGTCTGTAATCTCATGTAGATCTAACCGGAGCAAAGAAATTTCAGAGAACATCTATGTCTCCTGAAGATGGCAAATCATCAAAATAGCAAAAAGGAATTTTTTTAAAAAAAGTATCAATAATGCATTACAACATGTTGTTTGTTTATCTAGAATTCTCAGTCACTTTATTATCTCCATACAGCAACACTGATCATATGTTCATTGCTCCCCATTCTTTGATTTCAACCTTTATGCTTTATGCCTTAAACAATAACTCTTATTTCTTTAGTCCAGGGATCTTATCTTTTATTTATGCTTTGTGTACCTTTTAAATAACACGATTTGTTTGCCTAGCCCTGGACAGGTTTTGATAACTTCTACATAAAAGTGTGTTTCTTCTGAAAGTGCAAAGCCCTGTTTTTCTTATTCACAAGGTCAATATTTATAGAAACTTCCTTAAAGTGTCAGCAAATATGAAGGGATTTGCTAAGAGTGAGAGTTAAACTTGAAAAAATTCATAGAATTTCTGCAAGATAAGAGAAGAAGAAAAATGGCAATGATAACTCTTTAACAAAAAAAGAGAACTAATGTAGGATGTTACTGCACATACCACTATTTAGCAGGGCTAGTCAACTTGCTGTTAACTTTTCTGTCTCACTCTGAATGTCCTCAAAGATTGAACACTGAAAATAGAGTTGTCATTTTGTACTGGGAAACATGTGAAAACTGGGAGTGTAAATCCTGCAATAGTATGTCATGTTCAAAAAAACAAAACAAAAAATTGTATAGAGTAGACCATTTACTTTATATGAATCCCCCATCAAAAAAAAATCCCAAAAATTAAGAATGACATTTTAGTTAACAAAAGGTTGCCACCCTGTTGTAGAAGAACAGAGCTGAAAGAAAAGAAACTGGCATTTTAAGTTCCACTTTTGTGCAATCTTACTATTACAGAATAGCTCCTACATTGTTAATTGTATGTGAAAGATACCCTCTCTCTCTTCACTAATGAGAATGCACCAGATTAAAAGACTATATAAAAAAAACACCCAGAAAGTCAGAATATTCTGCAATATTCTTCTATTTTAGTTACTCAAATCATTTTCATTTTCACTGAACAGGTAATTTCCAAAGCTTAAAAAAAGTCTCCCCCCCTCTCTCTATGTGGGTGTGTGTAACTTGAACCACTTGTTATGAGCAGTCATTAATCGACTTCTGTATTATCATTGATTGTTTTAGTTTAAATGTGTCAGTGCTGCAAGACCTAAAAATCATTGAATATTATGTCAGTCACACACCGATAATATGAATTATATCCTAATTTTTCCTCTATATGCTGAAAATTAAATATCAGTTGGGTTGGCATGAACCTGTGTGGGTAAATCACAGCATGGCTCCCCCTACAGTATCTAACTCATGAACTAGCATTGGCTTGTCCTGTGTTGTTGGTTTTTTTTGTCACTTCCTAGGACTGCAAAGATACAAGAGTCCTCAACCATCCCTGTATTTTTGTAAGACAAAAATCATGACTGGCATGTTATATCTGAATCATTAAATGATAGGCTGTGCAAGCATGCTATCTCAGAATAATTCAGTGGCTGCTAGATATGATAAAACCTGCTCATCTTTAGAGACAGTTTTCCCTGCCTGAATAATGGATTACCTTGGACTTCCCAAACACGGCTGACTGTTTCGGAAGATAGGATCTTAGACTGAGCATTAGAGTCTCTAGATATCTAGAAGAGCACTAGTAACATTGTTCAAATCAGGGATTCAGGAGAAGCAATATAATTAACATTCTGACTTTCATTTTTTTTTCTGTTGTGGTTGAAGTTGAATAACTTGTGCCAAGGTATATTAAAAATAGCCATTTTTCTATAACAGATAGTAATGTTGTCCTCAAACCAGGAAAATCCATTTGCGGCACCTTAAATCAGAAGAAGTTCCAATTGTTCTGCAGCTTTGTTATGCCTCATTAATTTGTAATTAAATAAAGTGAGCTATTTATATGCTATTGTTCCTATTAGAGATCATGGTGCTTAAACACACTCCTGCTATCACATTAACCCTTGATTGGGATGATTTCCTGCTTTCAAACCTGCTATAACCTGAGTCAACTCAGGAACTTTATTTACTTCTAGGGAAGTGATCAAGGGAAGCCTTTTCATGAATCAGTCTGCTTTAATGCCCATTTCTGTGACTGAGATAAGGTACTGGGGAACTAGTACAGGTGGATCTCTGATTCAGGAATAACAAGAAATGGTGCATTACGTATAGAAATGCAAGTTCATAAAGTTGGAAATTATAAAAGCCATAAAATAAGAGTATTGCCTTATTAAGAAAAGCTTTGTAGCATTACGTTTTCTGAATAGACCAGAGGGACATAAAATAGTGGGCTGGTTCTGTTCCATTCAGTACCAACCATTTCATGAGAGCAATCAAACCACATTATAAGGCTCAGCAGTCAGAGGAGTTCAGAAACAGAGCAGACCACAGGAAGGTGGGTCTTGTCTACGTGATTCAAAAGATCTAAAAAACTAAAAAAAAACCTAGGACTTTAGTGAGCCGCAGCATCTGCAAAGGATAGTGATGGTGGTGATAAAAAAAAAAAGTCAGCCAGAACTATGCAATGAAAATCCTTTCCCTTTTTAAATGTATGCACAACTCATGTAAAAAGGGAAGGAGCTTTGATTATGTGGTTTGGCCGCCATTTTGACTTTTTAAATCCCCCTTATAGATGGCCATGGCGGTAGCAAGAAATTTATCAAATGCATTTTTCCAGCAGTAAAACTTCAGAGTCTTACTTGCTATATATATAACAGAGATTAGCCCTATCAGAGGAACCACTCAGGGAAAGAAGTTCATTCCACAGTAGTCCTGTTACTTCTGAGAAATCCTTACTATAATGAGATTTACTGCTCAATTTCCTGATTTTAGGTTTGGTGGTGATGGTTGTGTTGATACAGCTCCCAAAGAAATCTTGATCAATTGGTTGAGCTTGGCTATCATAATAATAATAATAATAATAATAATAACAACAACAACAACAACAACAACAACTTTATAATTATGGTCATAGACCGGCAATAGACATCACTTTTTACAATATATTAAGAAAAAAATAAAATAAAAATAGTACTGACATTAATAGTAAATAATAACATCCCTGTTAAGAAAATACATGTTCTCAAAATGTTAGGGTCGCTCCCTAGTTTACGTGGGTGGAAAGCCGATAAGTGTGTGAGTAAATATAATGTTCCAAAAATTATTAGAGATATCTCCAAAACATTGGCACAAGTTGATGGCTATAAATCTGTAACCAATTTTTTTTTCTTGTGGACATTTCCGCAACACAGTATTTTGCCACTGCATGCATGATAGAAGGGTTTGAGTCCTGGAGGAGAAAGCCTACATTAAAAATTGTCTGCCCTCCCTGGCAATCTCTCTAATAAGGGGAAAATATATGCTGTCCTATAAACTTGGTATAACTCACAGTACAATAAAACATGTGAGATGTCTTCGACTTCTCCTTTACCACATATACATACCCGTTCTGCTATTGGTGTTCTCTTATGCCTGCCCTGGAGGAGTGCTGAGGGAAGAATGTTAAATCTGGCTCTGAAGAAAGCTATTCTTTGTTTTGGGAAGGTCAGATCATTCAGATATCTTGCCGATTCCCACACACCCTGTTTGATTCTATCCCTACTGTGGCGAGGCAACCTATTTAGTTCTTCTTGTAACTCCATTATTATTATTATTATTATTATTATTATTTATTGAATTTATATCCCGCCCTTCTCCTTGCGGACTCAGGGCGGCTGACAATCAATTTAAAAATACACCAAAAACAATTACAAAATTTAAAATTAGTTAAAAAGAAATATTTAAATATTGTCTAATTAAAATATGATTAAAACCCCTCTAAAAATTACCCTAGGCCAGTNTTCTCAAAGTGTTTTTGAACTCCTAGTTTCTTGTGCCTGACAAATCTATTATAAAAATACTATCTATCAATACAGAGAGAGACAGAGACAAAAGTGTACATATATAATTTTAGCTCAGACAAAAATGAAGAAAGAAGAATTAAAGAAATTCCCCCCAAGAAACAATTATTTCACAACAAATTAAACTTTAAACGTAAGAAAAATGAAGGTAAAAATGAATTATACAAAATAAAACAAAGCAAAAACGAATTTGCCAACAAAGCAAAGAAATTGTTGGCATACAAATTGTAGAAAGACAAAATGATATTAGAGGTAGAAGATGGAAATAAATGATAATTTAAAGATGCAAAAAGTATTTCATCAATATTGCTGTAAATTATATAAAGAAATTTCTCTGGCAAAGGTTGATGAATATTTAAAGAAACAAAATTTACTGAAGATTACAGAAAATGGAAACATTTAATGAATCGACCTGTTTTGTGAAGCTACAAAAAAGATTAAAATCAGGAAAGCACCTGGATCAGACCAACCTCTTATTATAAGTGATATATTATTTTGAAATCAAACTATTGCAACTGGTGCAACACATGATAAACTCTATTTTGCATCTTGGAAAGATACTGGACAGTATAGTATTAATGCCTAGTGATCAAAATTCAACCTCACCCCCAAAATCCAAATTTTATTAGCAAAACAAAATGCTTTTCCCACTGGTGTTATCTTTATATAGGGTGCACTGGGCATGTTAAGAATATGGTGGATTTCCCTAATTTCTCCAGTTAGCAGAAAAATGTCTATTAATTTCTTTCCTTAATGATAGAGAGGAAGCAAGCTTTGACACATACTGTAGTGAGATTAATGAGTTTAGCCTGTAGAACCAGGTGTATTGAAAAGGACATTAGTTGGGATCCTGGTGGACATGAGTTTAGCATTTTTCTAGAAGAATGCTAAACTTGTGTTCAAAAATAGCCCAAATAACAAATGTTGCATGGAGAGCTATTCTGGGAAATGACAGGGGATTATCTCTTTCTCTCTCTTCTGGTTTATCATGCTGTCTGTCTGCCACTATTGTTGGTTAGTTGCAGTTTAGGCTGATTCAGGTCTCTCTGACCAGGAATCAACTGGAGACTTGGCAGGCATAAGATAAAAACCTACTTTGAAAAATCCAGACTCTTCCATTGAACTAAAGCAAGATTCTGGTTACCATGCCAAAGAAGTAGAAGGGTGGGCTGAACATGCACCAGGTAAGGTCCCCAATAGACTGAAGAGACTGGACAGCCACTTGTCTATTTTATTTATTTATTTTATTTTTAAGACTTATATGCCGCCCTTCTCCCCACGGGACTCAGGGTGGCTCACAGCATATTAAAACAACATAGTACATTTCCCCAATAAAAGCCAATTAAAAACCAAATATTTGTAGCTGTGTCTCTTATTAAAATCATTAAAAATTATCCCTATTTAAAATTCACCCTAGGTCAGTCCCGCTTGCTGAAAAAGCC
>NW_015387845.1:141097-148431 GCF_001527695.2 Protobothrops mucrosquamatus
AGAAGCGCCTTACCTAGTTTGGTAATGAAACATCTGCAAGAAAACTACCACACTCCTAGGACCCCACAGTTCAACCCTGAGCTATAAATATTCTATTCTATCAGAAGCAACTTTGCTTTCAGATTTGCTGCTACACTGTGGAGGTTCAGTTATATGGAACCTTGAATTTCATTTTACTCTTCTAGTGTTTATTTCAGCCAAGATTATTTTTGTTCCAGAAGATGGTAGCTTTGACTAGAATCCTTTCTCCCTATCAGGATTGTTCCTTTTGATGCATTAAAGAGATTCAGTATTTCTGGAATCAGATCCCCCCCCCCCCAATCAGGACAGCTAGAAATAGATCTCAGTTTTCTATCCTTTTTGCATTTTTTTTTCATTTCCTTGCTATGGAATGTGTGGCTGATTTCTTAAATGGTTTATCATAGTAGCTTTTCCCCCTCTCCAACATACAGTCCCCCCCTTTTGTTTGCATGGATGTTTTCTCCTTGATCCACTCACAGCTGCTTAGGGTGTGTTATTGTCTCTGTTATCTTTTCACATCCGTGCTCATGAGTAAATAATTTTATTGAACTTTATTGAAGTTGCTATCCTGCTTTTATCACCTTTAGTAAATGCAATTCAAGACATGTGGACAACTAACGGGGGAAAAACCTGTTACCTAGATTGACTTTCTCTTTGGATTCTGTTATATGAACTCTGCACTTAAAATCCTGGGTCTTTCATTTAAGGGCAAAATCTTATGTAAGAAAATGAACTAGTAGAAGGAGTCAGGATGAAGCAGAGAAAATAGTTAAGGAACCAGGCTGGAAATCAGGAGACTGTGAGTCTTAATCCTGCCTTTTGCATGAATGGCTTGGATGACTTAGGACTCTCTCTCAACCAAACCCTCACAGGGTTGCTATTGTGAGGAAAATAGGAGGAGGAAGGAGTATGTTCGTCTGCTTGAATTACTTATAAAATTAATAAAGGAGGGATAAAAAAAATTAAAAATAACAGGGAATAAATTGGGATTATAAAAATATAAATAAATAAATAAAATAAGTAAAATAAATAAATAAACAAATGAATGAATGTCCACCTAGGAGCTAAAATGTATCCATCCACACAATGCCTAAAACTGAGACTGCCCTGTAAAAAACTAGGTCCCAAGTACATGGGGCCATTCCCAATCGTGAAAGTCATTAACCCAGTCACCCAGTTACAGTAGAACTAAATCTGTCCAGAATATTGGACAAAGTGCACCCCGTATGTCACCTCAGTGAACAGCAGGAGTTATGCCCAATTAGATTGCTGATAGTTGATATAGCAATGCAGGTATTGCCCTACCATGGCATTAGCTCATTCTGCGGCCCCATTTATACTTGGATGAAAGACCGAGCTGAGACCCTAAAATGGGTAGGCAAGGAGAGTAAAGGATGAGCTATTATTTACTTCCAAATTCATGTTAAACTAGAAAAGTGCCCACATATATTTTCATATTGTGTTCTGTGATTTTAGTAAAGTCTGTAATCTCATGTAGATCTAACCGGAGCAAAGAAATTTCAGAGAACATCTATGTCTCCTGAAGATGGCAAATCATCAAAGTAGCAAAAAGGAATTTTTTTAAAAAAAGTATCAATAATGCATTACAACATGTTGTTTGTTTATCTAGAATTCTCAGTCACTTTATTATCTCCATACAGCAACACTGATCATATGTTTATTGCTTCCCATTCTTTGATTTCAACCTTTATGCTTTATGCCTTAAACAATAACTCTTATTTCTTTAGTCCAGGGATCTTATCTTTTATTTATGCTTTGTGTACCTTTTAAATAACACGATTTGTTTGCCTAGCCCTGGACAGGTTTTGATAACTTCTACATAAAAGTGTGTTTCTTCTGAAAGTGCAAAGCCCTGTTTTTCTTATTCACAAGGTCAATATTTATAGAAACTTCCTTAAAGTGTCAGCAAATATGAAGGCATTTGCTAAGAGTGAGAGTTAAACTTGGAAAAATTCATAGAATTTCTGCAAGATAAGAGAAGAAGAAAAATGGCAATGATAACTCTTTAACAAAAAAAGAGAACTAATGTAGGATGTTACTGCACAGACCACTATTTAGCAGGGCTAGTCAACTTGCTGTTAACTTTTCTGTCTCACTCTGAATGTCCTCAAAGATTGAACACTGAAAATAGATTTGTCATTTTGTACTGGGAAACATGTGAAAACTGGGAGTGTAAATCCTGCAATAGTATGTCATGTTCAAAAAAACAAAACAAAAACTTGTATAGAGTAGATCATTTACTTTATATGAATCCCCCATCAAAACAAAACCCCAAAATTTAAGAATGACATTTTAGTTAACAAAAGGTTGCCACCCTGTTGTAGAAGAACAGAGCTGAAAGAAAAGAAACTGGCATTTTAAGTTCCACTTTTGTGCAATCTTACTATTACAGAATAGCTCCTACATTGTTAATTGTATGTGAAAGATACCCTCTCTCTCTTCACTAATGAGAATGCACCAGATTAAAAGACTATATAAAAAAAACACCCAGAAAGTCAGAATATTCTGCAATATTCTTCTATTTTAGTTATTCAAATCATTTTCATTTTCACTGAACAGGTAATTTCCAAAGCTTAAAAAAAGTCTCTCCCCCTCTATGTGGGTGTGTGTAACTTGAACCACTTGTTATGAGCAGCCATTAATCGACTTCTGTATTGTCATTGATTGTTGTAGTTTAAATGTGTCAGTGCTGCAAGACCTAAAAATCATTGAAAATTATGTCAGTCACACACCGATAATATGAATTATATCCTAATTTTTCCTCTATATGCTGAAAATTAAATATCAGTTGGGTTGGCATGAACCTGTGTGGGTAAATCACAGCATGGCTCCCCCTACAGTATCTAACTCATGAACTAGCATTGGCTTGTCCTGTGTTGTTGTTTGTTTGTTTTTGTCACTTCCTAGGACTGCAAAGATACAAGAGTCCTCAACTATCCCTGTATTTTTGTAAGTCAAAAATCATGACTGGCATGTTATATCTGAATCATTAAATGATAGGCTGTGCAAGCATGCTATCTCAGAATAATTCAGAGGCTGCTAGATATGATAAAACCTGCTCATCTTTAGAGACAGTTTTCCCTGCCTGAATAATGGATTACCTTGGACTTCCCAAACACGGCTGACTGTTTCGGAAGATAGGATCTTAGACTGAGGATTAGAGTCTCTAGATATCTAGAAGAGCACTAGTAACATTGTTCAAATCAGGGATTCAGGAGAAGCAATATAATTAACATTCTGACTTTCATTTTTTTTTGTTGTGGTTGAAGTTGCATAACTTGTGCCAAGGTATATTAAAAATAGCCATTTTTCTATAACAGATAGTAATGCTGTCCTCAAACCAGGAAAATCCATTTGCGGCACCTTAAATCAGAAGAAGTTCCAATTGTTCTGCAGCTTTGTTATGCCTCATTAATTTGTAATTAAATAAAGTGAGCTATTTATATGCTATTGTTCCTATTAGAGATCATGGTGCTTAAACACACGCCTGCTATCACATTAACCCTTGATTGGGATGATTTCCTGCTTTCAAACCTGCTATAACCTGGGTCAACTCAGGAACTTTATTTACTTCTAGGGAAGTGATCAAGGGAAGCCTTTTCATGAATCAGTCTGCTTTAATGCCCATTTCTGTGACTAAGATAAGGTACTGGGGAACTAGTACAGGTGGATCTCTGATTCAGGAATAACAAGAAATGGTGCATTATGTATAGAAATGCAAGTTCATAAAGTTGGAAATTATAAAAGCCATAAAATAAGAGTATTGCCTTATTAAGAAAAGCTTTGTAGCATTACGTTTTCTGAATAGACCAGAGGGACATAAAATAGTGGGCTGGTTCTGTTCCATTCAGCACCAACCATTTCATGAGAGCAATCAAACCACATTATAAGGCTCAGCAGTCAGAGGAGTTCAGAAACAGAGCAGACCACAGGAAGGTGGGTCTTGTCTACGTGATTCAAAAGATCTAAAAAACTAAAAAAAAACCTAGGACTTTAGTGAGCCGCAGCATCTGCAAAGGATAGTGATGGTGGTGATAAAAAAAAAAAAAGTCAGCCAGAACTATGTAATGAAAATCCTTTCCCTTTTTAAATGTATGCACAACTCATGTAAAAAGGGAAGGAGCTTTGATTATGTGGTTTGGCCGCCATTTTGACTTTTTAAATCCCCCTTATAGATGGCCATGGCGGTAGCAAGAAATTTATCAAATGCATTTTTCCAGCAGTAAAACTTCAGAGTCCTACTTGCTATATATGTATCAGAGATTAGCCCTATCAGAGGAACCACTCGGGGAAAGAAGTTCAATCCACAGTAGACCTGTTACTTCTGAGAAATCCTTACTATAATGAGATTTACTGCTCAATTTCCTGATTTTAGGTTTGGTGGTGATGGTTGTGTTGATACAGCTCCCAAAGAAATCTTGATCAATTGGTTGAGCTTGGCTATCATAATATAATAATAACTTTATTACGGTCATAGACCAGCAATAGACATCACTTTTTACAATATATTAAGAAAAAAATAAAATAAAAATAGTACTGACATTAATAGTAAATAATAACATCCCTGTTAAGAAAATACATGTTCTCAAAATGTTAGGGTCACTCCCTAGTTTACATGAGTGGAAAGCTGATAAGTGTGTGAGTAAATATAATGTTCCAAAAATTATTAGAGATATCTCCAAAAAATTGGCACAAGTTGATGGCTATAAATCTGTAATCAATTTCTTTTCTTGTGGACATTTCCGCAACACAGTATTTTGCCACTGCATGCATGATAGAAGGGTTTGAGTCCTGGAGGAGAAAGCCTACATAAAAATTGTCTGCCCTCCCTGGCAATCTTTCTAATAAGGGGAGAATATATGCTGTCCTATAAACTTGGTATAACTCACAGTACAATAAAACATGTGAGATGTCTTCGACTTCTCCTTTACCACATATACATACCCATTCTGCTATTGGTGTTCTCTTATGCCTGCCCTGGAGGAGTGCTGAGGGAAGAATGTTAAATCTGGCTCTGAAGAAAGCTATTCTTTGTTTTGGGAAGGTCAGATCATTCAGATATCTTGCCGATTCCCACACACCCTGTTTGATTCTATCCCTACTGTGGCGAGGCAACCTATTTAGTTCTTCTTGGAACTCCATGTCCTTCATTCTATTGGATACTACTTGCTTTGCTTGGTCAAAGCCTAGGGACATTAAGAATACCGAAGAGAGCCAATAAGAGCCCAGTTTATGATCTATCGCCTGCTTCCAGGGGGAGGGGAAGTTGTCAGTCAGCATTAACAGGGACAGTCCCTCTGGAAAGAAATGCATTTTAAGCCAGTGAATGATCATCACCTTCCAGGCCCTTACCTGAATTTGGGGCATGCCTGTCTCAATTCTTAATTGGCATTTGGGGTTCCTTTGGGTGCAGCTAAGATGGCTCGCAGGAATTTGGTTTGTATGGTTTCAAGCAAGTTTTTCTTTGCAAGGATTCCTGTTTGTGCTTGGCTATCATGATTTCCTGGGACTGATAAAGTTAAACATAGTAATTTTTAAATAGCACAGCTTTAAATATTTGGTTTTAATTGGTTTTACTTCGGTGGGGTTGTAAATGTGTTTATGTTTTTTAATATGTTGTGAGCCGCCCTGAGTCCCGTTGGGAGAAGGGCGGGATATAAATCAAATAAAATAAATAAATAAATAAATAAATAAATAAATAAATAAATAAATAGCTAGCCCTGCCTTCCCACAGAAGCTAGAATTAGTAGAAGTTTGAAGAAGGACTCTTCCATAGCCAATGTTCCATTTCCCAGAATGAATTCATGCAGTAATATAATTATCCGTACCTCTTCCTTATCCTTTTCCCTACTGGGAGTCCTGTTAATTAAACTTTAGGCAAGGGGTCTTCAAACCTGGCCCTTTTATGACTTGTGGGCTTCAACTCCCAGAATTCCTCAGCCAGGGTGCTGGAATTCTGGGAGTTGAAGTCCACAAATCATAAAAAAACCAAGTTTGAAGACCCCTGCTTTAGGCCATCACTGAAAGTTGTGAGTCTTCTGGCAAAAGATTACAAGCAAACATATAGTGTGTAAATTTGACCTGTATGATGTATAATCTTAGGTTTGGTCTGCACTGATTTTGGCAGAGGTGTAGAAGGAGCAGTCTGAAATATAGGATTCTTAATTTTGTATTTATTATAATTTCTTATCACATTCTGTAAAGTAGATAAGGTGGACCTTTTATTCTGACCCTGTGAGAATGCTTCTATATTGAATAGGTAATTGCCTGTTTGCAGATACACTAGGTAGTCTGACCTTCACAAAGACACCTCCAACCTACATTATATGATATTGTTGAATTGTTGCAGCTGGTATGGACTTCACTGGGATTTGTGGGTGTTCAGCACTTTTGAAATGTACAGCTGTAATTAATCTCCTGACGCCTCAGTTTCTTCAGTTGTGGATATAAGCAAGGTGAGCAATCATAAACAGCTGCAAAGGGCGTTGGGTTCATTGACAAAATACCAGAAGTGTGCACATAGAAAGGAAAGCATAATGTCAACAGAAGGAAATAACTTTTTGTGTTTTTTTTTCTTAGTGCTAAATTTATTTTGCAAATCTAACACAACAAAAGATATTGAGAGACAAATTTATTCATCAAATATGATATACACTCTTTGGTCATGTCCATGATGTGTATACAATTGGTGTACCTGATTAAATTACCTGAATGGATAAAGGTTGGGAATGTAATGGTTAAAGCACTAGAGTAGAAACTGGAAGACTAGGCATTCTAGTCCTGCCTGAAGCACAAATCCATCTGGATGATCTTAAGCCAGTCACTTTCTCTCAACTTTACAAGTTAGTCCAGACAAGAATCATACCCTGAAGTACTAGCCCTAATTTGATTGTAAGGCTACATTAAAAGAATTTTGCAAGTCTGAAAGTACAATTCTTCTTTACAGTCCAATAAATTAGGGACGATCCTTTCTGAGAGGCTTGCCATGTCCCCTTCTGTAGGTTAAGCTGCCACTTAACTGACCATTGGAGGAAGTTAATGGAATAGCACTTCCAAAAGTGTTGCCAATAAAACTGTAGAAACATGTCTAGGCAGTCAACAGAATCAATAACTAACTCAATGGCACAGGAGGGAAGGAGGGAGGGAGGGAGAAATGGTACTCCCTGTCTTCTGCATTCACCACATCCTTTGGCATGCTCACCATAATATGCAATAAGAACTTCTATACTACTTGCTGGCTATGGCCAAATCAAACAACAAAAGCCAACAAGACAAGTAATAATAATAATAAT
>NW_015387845.1:148785-158644 GCF_001527695.2 Protobothrops mucrosquamatus
TGTACTCTTTCTAAAGTCTCAACATCTTTTTTACATCGCGGTGACCAAAACTGGATGCAGTATTCCAAGTGTGGCCTTACCAAGGCATTGTAAAGTGGTATTAACACTTCACGTGATCTTGATTCTATCCCTCTGTTAATGCAGCCTAGCACTGTGTTGGCCTTTTTGGCAGCTGCAGCACACTGCTGGCTCATATTATATTCTGTTACATTATTATGTCCCACGCTCAGCTGATCTCATGAAACCTATTAGAACATGTCAAATATGAGGGTATTAATATGAGAAGGTTGGAACCATACCTTGTGGTAAACCATGATGTGCTTTGTTGAATAAGAATTGTAGCTTATTAAACACAAAATGATTAAACAAAGTAATGCAATATGATGTGCATGTGCAGTTGTAGACACGTCTTCCTTATAGAAAGTACAAAATTGATTTCTAAATATCTACAGTGAAAGATAGGGATGGGATATGAAAAAAAATCTATATTTGGCCTTTTGTAGAACTGCTACTAATCAGAATATTATCTTCTTTATGTTGCTATTTAAACTTGTGTGCCGCCAAATTTTCAAGATTCACAGCAACTCCCAATGTAATAAATTAGAATAAAACTTTCACAATATTTTCACTTAATAAATGCATCTATTTTGCCTTCAAGTTAGTGTTGATTCTATTTTTTCTCACAAAACTTTATTGAATTTCCAAAAAAAATTAAAATGGGAAGGAAGGAAGGAAGGAAGGAAGGGAGGGAGGGAGGGAGGGAGGGAGGGAGGGAGGGAGGAAGGAAGGAAGGAAGGAAGATTAAAATGGGGAAAGAATCAGAAATAAGAAAAAAGGGAAAGTGAAAAGTTATTAAAAAGTGTAACTTTCAACTTTCTTCCATATAGATACAAGCATAAAATACAACAAGCCTTTGAACTAGAATATAACATTGCATACCATACTTCAATAATCAGAATCAGTTCTAATTATCAAATCAAAAGGTTAACATTTCATAAAAAAAAGTCAAAGTTCGTTTATCAAGGTTTCACCAAATCGACTTTCAGTCACAACCAAGAACTTTGAAGTAAAGTTTTAACTCTTTCCGTCGTCAAAGTTTTTTATTGAAATAAAAGTCAAGTGTACACACCCTTACTATCTAAGGACAACACAATATGGTACAATATGGTACCACTTGTTATTTACTAACTAAAACGTTCATATTTAATTAGCTCATGTCTAATTATCATATATATTGGAATGACTGGTGAATATTAATAGGTTTAATTATTTAAGAAGTATGAATATCAACATTGTTTATAATAAAATCTGATTGATCTTTACATACTTTCATTGGATCAGTGATAGAAACAAAATTGCCACCTAAATAGCAAACCATTAAGGTTATAATATAACTAACAAGAACAGGTAACAGAATAACAGAGTTGAAAGGGACCCTGGAGGTCTTCTAGTCCAACCCTCTGCTCAAGCAAGAGACCCTATACCATTCCAGACAACTGGCTATCCAGTCTCTTCTTAAAAGCCTCCAGTGATGGAGCACCCACCACTTCTGAAGACAAGCTGTTCCACTGGTTAATTGTTCTCAACTAAGGAGAAAACTAATTTCTCCTTAGTTCTAGGTTGCTTCTCTCCTTGATTAGTTTCCAACATTGTTTCCTGTATTGCCTCTGGAGCTTTGGAGAATAGGTTGACTCCCTCTTCTTTGTGGCAGCCCTCAAATATTGGAACACTGCTATCACATCACCCCTAGTCCTTCTTTTTTACTAGACTAGACATACCCAATTCCTGCAATTGTTCTTTATATGTTTTAGCCTCCAGCCCTCTAATCATCTTTGTTGCTCTTTTCTGCACTCTTTCCAGAATCTCCATGAATGGGAGAAGACACAACTGGAACCACTACCATGAATACAGAAGCCAATTTGGTGCAGTGGTTAAGGCACCAGACTAGAAACTGGGGGATCGTGAGTCCACCTTAGGCATGAAGCCAGTAGGATAGCTATGACAAAGGGTTGATTTTTCATGCAAAGACTTACAGGTAGTCCTCGATTTATAACAGTTTGTTTAGTGACCATTCAAAGTTACAATAGCATTGAAAAAATGTGATTTATGACCATTTTTCACAGTTACAACCTTTGCAGTATCCCCATGATTTTGTGATCAAAATTCACATTCTTGGCATATTTATGACCGTTGCTGTTTCCCAAGGACATGTGATCACCTTTTATAATCTTCTGACAAGCAAAGATTCACTTAACAACTGGGTTGCTAACTTATCAACTGCAGCAATTCTCTTAACAACAGTGGTAAGAAAGGATGTAAAATGTGGCAAAACTCACTTAACAACAGAAATTTTGGGCTCAGTTGTGATTGTAAGTCGAGGACCATCTGTATTGCATTATTCTTATTCTTTTCCTAGCCTGCTGTTGCTACCCATAACTGAAAAATGTCACAGGAGACAAATGCTAACAAGAAAGCAGGGCAATATTTGTAATAGTCCAATACCAGACTAAATCTTGAGCACTGTATCAAATTCTGCTTTAAAAAGGATTTGAAGAATAGAGCAAGTTTCAAAAAAAATGATGAAGGGGACTAGAACATGGACAAAATCTGGAATGTTTTCAGAAGAAAAATCTGAGAAGAATCAGGGAAGATGTCACATAGAAGATGGTTATGTCCCGTATTTTTCCCAGAATTGAGGAAAACAGAATTTAATTTAAAATTTAGGAAGGCAGAGTCCCACTAAATGTTAGGAACAGGAGATAATGAAACAATGGGAACATTTTGACCATAGAATCTATTATCCAGAATGATCATGGACTGTCCTTCACTCGATGTGCTTAAGTGTACAGTGGATAACCAACATCTATATTCCTGCACTGAGCAAATGATTGGACTTGATAGCCTCCGTGGTAATTTAAATGTCAGGAATCTTTCGTTCCATAATTTTTTATTTTATCTATTGTCCATAGATGAAACTGTGTGTATACGAGTGGAGTGAAGAATACAGAGAGGATACTTTTCTCAGAGACCTTACTTAAGTGTTACAGGAAAATGTCCACTTTTGTTTCTAATGCAGTAATGAGAATAACAATAGATATTACCATGGATGTTCTTATTGAAGTCCATGTAGACAAGGCTTATTTTGTTGTTCCATATGTGAATGATCATAATGAAGCAAATTGTAAGATTGTGATGACATTTGTGAATTACATGAGATAGAAAAATGAGAATTGTAGATAGATCCTGCCAATATTTGAACATACATTCTAAGCTAACAAGTATCCGTAAGATCTGCAGCATATCCCAGAAAGCATTCTATTAATTTTTAGTGCCATGGCAACAGATGTATTACACCATAGTAATATATTTATCTCTTATGGAATTATGCTCCTTAAGTAACCTCATCAAATCCCGTTATAATAAAGTCTTCTCAGATCCACCAGGAACACATGAGTCTGAGGAATTGAGTGAAATCAATTTTTATTATTACAGGCAAAAATCAGCAATACCAAACAAAAATAATAAAATTAATAAAATGGATCTGGGCTGGAAAAGTATCACTTTTGTACTAATTGTTGCCACATTTTCACTGCAGCCACACAAAATTTGGTCCCTGTGTCAGTTATAGCTGACTCAATTGGAGCCTGAGAAAAGATGATTGGTATGATTATATGTCTTTGTTCTTCCTGGGAGTCAATTCAACAAGATCCTTCTTCATTGCTTACAGAAATTGCAGTGAAACAATGTATGTTGGGACAATTTCTATTTCCTAGATTCACACCTGGACAGATGTGTTCTGTATATTGGAATTTTGGTGAACCTGCTTTAATGCTGAGAATAGCATGTTGGGCCAAGCTCAGAAGAAGTCCCTGACAAACCTGCAGAAGGTTAATTATAGATAAATATCTTGCAAAACTCCAAATATCTTTAGCTGCCAATGTTCTGCTGTTCTTGGGATAGGATGCTGAGTTTGGTTGAGTATTTTATGGCACTTAGCATAGCACTTAGACTTACATACCACTCCAAAGTACTTTACAGCACTCTCTGAGCAGTTTACAAATATCAACATATTGCCCCCGTCAGTCTGGATCTTTGTTTTACCAACCTTGGAAGGATGGAATGCTGAGTCAACTTTGAGTCGGTCAGGAATGAATTCCTGGCTATGGGCAGAGTTAGCCTGAAATACTGCATTTTCACCACTGGGCCACCATGGCTCATTCAAATTTTAGCAACTAACTTTTTTACCTGATCAAAAGGCAGAATAGCAAGTGTAGGAAACCTTAGTCTCTAATTCACTGCTGATAACTATGGTGAGGGGTAGTTGTCTGTCAGAATTCACAGTACCAGGCTAATGGGAAGGGTCTGAGGAATGATGCAGCAGTGGCCAAAAAAGCCAATGCAATCCTAGGTTGCATTAACAGAGGGATGGAATCAAGATCATGTGAAGAATTAGTACCACTTTATAAAGCCTTAGTAAGACCACACCTTGATTATTACATCCAGTTTTGATCACCACATTATAAAAAAGATGTTAAGACTTTGGAAAAAGTGCAGAGAAGAGCAACAAAGATTATTAGGGGACTGGAATCTAAAACATATGAAGAATGGTTGCAGGAATTGGGTATGGCTAGTCTAGTGAAATGAAGGATTAGGGGTGACATGATATCAGTATTCCAATATTTGAAGGGCCGCCACAAAGAAAAGGGGGTCAATCTATTTTCCAAAGCCCAGAAGTCAAAACAAGAAAAAACGGATGGAAACTAATCAAAGAGAAAAGCAATCTAGAACTAAGGAGAAATTTCCTAGCATTGAGAACAATTAACCAATGGAACAGCTTGCCTATTCTGTTATTTTGAATGTTCATGTATCATTCAGAGAGAGAAAAACCTACAATGCACCTCAGTGATAAACCAAATGACAACATACTTCTGAAGAGTCAATGTGTAGCAATGTGTCAGCCCTACAGACCAGATTAGGAAACTGATACCATATAGAATCTTGCAAGTGTGAATGTACTTCCCTTACCCTCCTTTTATCTTTGTGTGAAGAAGGGAGGAGTTTGTCTGAGACCTTTTCTCAGTTTTCTTTCTTGGCCTAAGCATAAGCCTCTCTTATTGCAGTATTCTTTCTTCTGTTCCTCCAGGCCATTCCCTGTGTCCTCTACACAATGCAGCTAGAATGTCATATCCCTAAAGAAATGTATACCTTTTTCTTCTATCTTGTATTTGCCTTTATAACTATTTCTTGAGGCCTGCCATTCTGTTGGGAGGTGGGATGCTTTGGGGATGCTTTGCATGCCTTGCCATTATGCCCTTCCCCCAGGGGAAAGAATGCAGATGAATAACATCACCTTTATCTGGAAGATGGTTTGCGCTTGGAGACAGAGGGAAACAAAACCGAGAGAGACCTTGAAGAGGAGCCCATTACCAAAACAATATATCACCTGTGGATTGGCTGAGATTCAAATGACCCTGGACCCTGGGGGGAGGAGTAACAATTATTGTTTTTGATATACTGCTTGTGCGGGATGTTTCCTCAGACCCCGCTTTGATTCCTTGCTGTCACTAGCTCCTAATAAAAATTCCTTTTGAAACAATGCCTGTTTTGAGAGTTCTGCTTTCTTGGGAGACCTAGCTGAGGCAGGTCTTTACATAGAATAAGCAATTTTAATACAGCAATAATGTATATAGATTCAGATCATTCCAAAAAGGACATGGATTAACCTTGTCCATGTTAACCTTGGTACTCAACTGCTTTGAAACTCATCAAATTTGGTACTCAACACATTTTGAGGTGAATGATACTCATTGTTTTTTTTGGCACTCAACACACAAGCTAGAACTTTGTCGCTGTCAACTATCTTGTGACTGACTACATTATTCCTTAGGGGAAATATTTGTTTGGTACTCATCATTTTTTGTACTCATTGCATCTCCTGGAACCAATTAAGGATGAGTACCGAGGTACCACTGTATTTCCATATCTCTGAATGTACTATTAAAGTTGCAAGCACTCTTGATTCTCAAAGGTTTTACTACTAATTAGGTACGTGAATAGAAAAATATTCACTTTGAATCCTATCTTGGTGCTTCATTTCTGATAAGTGGTTAATTTGCCCCAGATGGATGCATTTTGAAATCAAAAGTTATATAAAGTTATATGTTTATTCTCTTCTGTCAGAACTGAATAAAACTTGAAGAAAAAGCTTTTTCTTCCAAGGGAATTAATTCTGACAAAATATACGGCAAAGGCAGTGGTGCAGTTTTATAAAACGAATCTCTTAATTCTAAACATTTTTAAAGAATTGTGTTATTCCTTTCTGAATTGGAGAGCCTTTGAAATCTAACAAGATTATTAAAAAAAAGGTTTACAACCTCCCATGTTTCATGAGCCCTTTTTGTGAAGATAACCAGAATCATAGAGATACCTCTAGGTAAGTAACCCGTAAAATCTCAAAAAGATAGGTGCACAGGTTAGCAAGATACAAGGAAGGAAAAATGGCTTGAGGGTTTCTGTTTCATATTGCTTTGTGCTCAGCTTTGGCATCCAAGTCACAGAGAGATTCATCCTTGATAGAGGGTAGATGGATGACACTTTACTGAGAAAAATACATGAGATTGCACATTTCAATTATACTATGTTTCATAAACTACAATATAGGTAACATATATTATAAGGATGCATGTCAACTACAATGTGTTATACCATGTATTATCAAAAGGAAGCTTTTAAAAGCTTGAGATGTGTTTCTTAAAACATATTACCATAATTTTTGTGACTAATATTTTGCTCTTGCTGTGATTATATTATACATTATTATACACAATGTCTAAATCAGACATGTCAAACACAAGGCCCAGGAGCCGGATGCGGCCCACGATGGGGTCTCATGTGGCCCACGAAGCCATCCTGGAAACAGTGAGGGAATGGCCCCCACTGCCTTGGCCCCAGCCCAGGCCGGCCGGGTGCCAATGTACAATTTTGTGGTGGCCATCTATGTGAAACGCATTCAGTCTTAGCTCCACATGGCCATGTGGAAACAGCGAGGAACCAGCCCCTGCCGCATCAGCCCTGTCCCCTGGATGCATGCTGGGGAGGTGTCACCCTTTGTGAGGAATGAAGAAATGCACCATCTCCTAGAAGTGGCCAGCAAATGGCCCTCGCCTACTTCACATATCCGGCTTGATGGTCTCTGGGGGAGGGGTTTCGGCAGGCTCTTCCTGTGGACCATGCCTTGTTGGTTGCCCTGGTCCCACCCCCTTCTGCCAGAGATCCTCAGATCTGTCCCACTCCTGCCCAGGCCTCCACAGGCATCCTTGACGTGAACGATGTAGAGCTGGCCATGCCCACCCAGTAGGCCACACCCACTCCAGCCATGTCCACCCAGTAGGCCGTGCCCACCCTGGCCACACCTACCTGGCCCCCGAGGACAACCGCAATGCTGATGCGGCCCTCAATGAAATTGAGTTTGACACCCCTGGTCTAACTGGTTGATTATCAAATCTTTTAACTCAGTGGTTCTCAACCTGTGGTTGTTGGATCCCTGGGGGTCCAAGAAGGCTTGAAAAAATGTTATGATTTAAATCTTGAGTTAAGTCTTGGTGATCTGTAGCCAGGGTCCATGGCCACAAAAGGTATTTAAAGAGGGTCTGTGGTGAAGAAAAGGTTATTCCTTTAAGCTTCTAAAGCCTTCAGAGCAGAGGTCCCCAACCACTACTGGGCTATGGCCTACTGGCCACTGGGTGACAGAACAGGCTGGCCATTGCACACACATGTGCATGCACTCACTCCCACTCACGCTAGTTCCCGCGGACCCATTTGTGCATGTGTGCAGGGCTAGAGGTGGTGGCTAGTGCCTGCACGCCTGTGCAAATGGGACCACTAGTGCGTGCATGGGTTGCACAGCCCGTTTGCACATGCACACGGGAGCTAGCAGCGGTGGCAGCTACTGCCTGTGCACATGCACAAATGGGGCTGCTAGCACTGTGCAGATTGTGCATCCTGTTTGCGCATGTGTTTGGGGCTAGCAGCGGTGGCTAGCACCTTCATGCCTACAAGAACAGGGCTGCTAGTCCCGTGTGGGTATGCATGGCCCTGTTTCTGCATGCACGTGTGTGCACACGTGCAAATTTCCCAGCTGCTCTCTTTCCCTCCAGGCCGCCAGCATGAAAAGGTTGGTGACCTCTGCTTCAGAGCATATCCTCTGCTAGTCCCAATTATTTCAATAAAGAGGTGGTGTCCTTCTTGTCTTTGGTTCCGAATATGAAGCTCTACTCATCCCTGTAGTTTGACAGGAATGGAAGAAGCTATAGAAATTGCCTCAGTCTTCTTTCTGTTATGCTGTTGGGTGCCAGAAATATGCATGTCTTTCAGCACTCATCAACTGTCATAGAAAGACATTGCTCCACCTGCTCTGAATTGGAAGCCAGGAAGAAAGTTGTGAGCCTTGTAGACTCCAATCATGAGGACATGTCAGAGCTGCAAACACCCCATTGGGTGCTATTAGTAGAACATCAAATATTCATGGTTCTCAAGACGTTTATGGAAGCTCAGAAGGTCTTCCAAGGCCATGAACACCTGCCATAAAAATAAGTGAAAAAGTTATAATTGCCTCCATAGGTTCATTAGGTGCTCCTTCTCAAAGCATTGTGATTTGCTTTAAATGTAATGAAGCTATTCTTGGTTGGAACTGAGAAAGATCAGTTATGCAGTGAATATATTCTCTTCCCTACCTATCCCACCCTGCCTCACTTAAATGCCATGCCTTTCTATGCAAAGTTATTATAAATGTGTATGTCATAGCATGTGCAGAGGTGGGTCGGTCTTGAAAAGGCTGAGCAGAGTTGGATCTAGTTAATAGTTGTTTGCGAAATCAACTGGGGGAAATTGTCTGGAAGAAGCATATAAGGAACGGCTGCTGGAATTGGGTATGTCTAGTTTAATGAAGAGAAGGATGAGGGGGGACATGATAGCAGTGTTCCAATATCTCAGGGGCTGCCACAAAGAAGAGGGAGTCAAGCTATTTTCCAAGGTGCCTGAAGGCAGGACAAGAAGCAACGGATGGAAACTAATCAAGGAGAGACGCAACCTAGAACTAAGGAGAAACTTCCTGACAGTTAGAACAATTAACCAGTGGAACAACCTGCCTCCAGAAGCGGTGAATGCTCCAACACTGGAAGTTTTTAAGAAGAGACTGGACAGCCATTTGTCCGAAATGGTATAGGGTTTCCTGCCTAAGCAGGGGTTTGGACTAGATGACCTCCAAGGTTCCTTCCAACTATTATTATTATTATTATTATTATTATTATTATTATTATTATTATTATTATTATTATTATTATTATTATTATGGCAGCAGATGTACAAAGCAAACATGAATATTTCAAGGTCACTATCAGCTGTTGTTTATTGAACGCATATGTATCTACACATCTAGTTTAGCTAAATTTGTTTTTTAATACTATGAAAGTAAATACCTTAATCACATTAGCAATGCTTTATTATCCTATTTGAATGGCAGCACTGATGAATAACTGTCTTAGATATTTTTGATATCAGGTTATGCTTTCAGTCTGTCTGTGAGTTAGAAAAATTTCCTCCCATTGCAAGTAAATCATTTCATTTCTTTTTTTTAAAAAAAAATTATTCCACTGCCACCAAATGATCAATAATAATCAGAACAAAATGGTAGAGCGATAGTTGGTGAATTCATTGTGCGATGCCAGGGATATAACTATTCAGTATTCGTGAATGATATTGAATAATTCACTACGGACATCCAAATGAAAAAAACTTTAGTTTGTTATATCCTCACTTCTACTATTATTAAGTTAGCCTTTGCTAATCTGGCATTTTATAG